>NC_053183.1:5757575-6060606 GCF_905163445.1 Pararge aegeria
ATTCGCTTTGGGCTACGTGGAAGGTCTTATCCATGTCTTCTATGAGAAAAATGGCTTTGCCAAGCAGTGGAACATTAATAAATTGAGTATGAGTTGTAGTCCCTTACCTATGTATCACCCCAAGCCATTTTTTTCCATTTAAGGCTCAAACATACATAATATGAATTTTAAAGCTTTAATTATGTCAGACTGCTTAACCATTCTCGTATATTCATTGAGCAATTAAATCCAATCCGAATTTTCCAACGACAACTATGTGTAAAATATAAGGGTTTAACTTTTTAATTAAATTAAATAACATTCGTTGCAGTTAAATGGAATTACTCTACAGCAAGTTGGAGTCAAGTTTGACATCCTATTTGGATTACTCACGACTGACCTATTTATTCGACCCTTGCAACGAGGGTCGTGTTTACATATGAAAGCGGAAATAACGAAGCTTTACAATGTACCGAGTAACAAACTACGGTCTATGTGCTAGGGTTGCTCTCATTTTGTTCTTTCCGATCAAAAACAAGAACATTTAATTGGGAGTATATTTATTTTAAGTATGCCTCTGAATGGGTCAAGTGAGCATGTAGTTACACTACTGGAAACCCGTCTCACCCGTCCTCCAAATTTACTAGGGGGTGTAAAAGTTTTTTTTAACGACGTATGGTATCATATTAAATGTGGTACAAATTATGTCAAAAGATAGAACACAAGAAAGGAGTCGACATATCAATAATACTGAAAACGATTACAAGACTTACTGTAGTTAGAGATGACCACCAAACTGTACCGTCAGATTTTGATCCTGATTTAATAGCTGGAGTTAATATCAAGGTTCAGAGTTTATATTATCTAACATTTACAATTTTTATACATAACTTAGGATAACGTATACACATTGAGATTAAAGATAATGTCAATGCAAAATTGTTTTCAGAACATTTTTAATGGATCAAGAATCATTTAGAACGGCCAATCCTTGTCTTTTCCCTATCTATAGACAATGAAGTGATATTGGTTAGTTGAAAAATAGTGAAAGTATAGCTTATCCTACAGTATTCTGTCGCAACAGCTTTAGCAAGTTCCGCAAGTAGATTGGGGACCGAATACTTTGCTTGCATTTATTTTTCCAATTGTCCCATTGCCTGTTAAAATAATCTTTATTTACAGACATTAATTACATCCATTCATAAAAAATATATAAAATTAAAATAATTTAACCTTCCATTGACAGAGCACTGAGAAAAAACATGCATGCCCACCCAGTGCTGCATAAATGGATTTTGCATTTTTTTGTAATGTAAGCATGCATGAGTCTATGGGTCTTTGTCACAATCCGGTACACGATTTTTAGAGTGAATAATAATGTTTAACAATAGAAGAATACTAAAATAACGTTTAATTAAAGTAAATAACAGAGTATTATTGCGTAATACAAGCTATGCAAGAATGTTATAGCTATAATACAGCTTTTGTTGTTATCTCTTCGTACTTATATACTTCGTTCTACTTTAAGCTCGATAGATAAATCGCTTCGTTTTGTAGGTATTCAATAGCCGATAGCTAGAGCGTTTATTTAGCGAAATTGGAAAGGAAGTAGCGTGAGTCCCATCCTCGCTCACTGGATTATTGTTACTGGAAGGATCATGTTGAAGTATACGCTCTTGGTAAGTCTTATTCCGCCCGTAGCCCTCTACGGGCGGAATAAGACTTACCAACACAGCTTAACAATGCGAAGCATGTTAGGTAATGGACGGGGCACATAGCTCTGGCAATCGTTGGAAAATGGGGTCCTAGGTGCTAGTGCTACGACCCAGAACTGAAAATTGTTGGTAGACCATACTCAGATAACATCAGATAGTTACATACAGCCTTGACTTGGTGATCCCTACAGAAAACTATATCCGGCAAAGACCAGCAGTTGATATGAAGCTATTAACTATGAAGTCTCACAGAGTAACGGTAAGGTGTCACCTCCAGAAATGTGAGTACTCGAAGCTGAAATCATATTTTGGTACGTAAACAGTATTATTAACTCAGTGTTTGTAAGAAAGTTACATTATGTAACACAATATAAATTATAGACCGTCTCAAGGTTACCTGGGCGGCTTTTATGCTTTAATCCGGGTCGGTAATATTAAGATCCAAATTTCGTAAATAATAACGTATTCAAGGTTAACAACACGTTTATAAACACATGCCTTTCGTATAATTATACACGTATTTCATTGATCGCTAATTGACCAAGTATAGGTACGTAGTGGATTTGCACGGTTTCCGTTTTTCTCTGCTTTTCAGAGCCATATATTTTCTGAAAAGAGTGACGTAATTATTGCGAGCCTAACTGAAGTCGTTATTGATATGATATAGATTAATAGTGATAGGTATTTACATGAAGCAAGTGCAAATTAGGGCCAGCAGAATTTTCCTTTACACAGTTTTGCGTGGTTTTCATTAACTTTTTTAATAAAGTTTATACAAAGCAATTTACTGAAGATATACTTGGATAAACAACAACGTTTTTCAACGTCAATGTTCTTAAATCTATCTGAGCGTCTGTTTTACCTTACAATTTATATGTCGCTTTTGTAGGATTTCGTAGATTTTACATTAAAAATAATATTTTAGATCCGGTATCAAAAATGACGGTCGATTGGCGCAGTTTTCAGCGACCCTGCTTTCTGAGCCCAAGGCCGTGGGTTCGATTCCCACTACTCCAGTAGTATATGTTTGTGTGATGAGCATGAATGTTTTTCAGTATCTGGGTGTTTATATGTATTTTCTAGGTATTTATGTATATAGTTCATAAAAATATTCATCAGGTATCTTAGTACCCATAAAACAAGCTACTATTTGAAAAGGTTATCTATTAGTTTGTAGTAGAATCAAATGTATTGAGCTAGTTTAACTCTTTGATCACAACCAAACCAAAACCCGAATATTTTATTGAAAAGGGTTTTTCTAAATTAATTCGAAAATGTAGTCGAGTCGAAGATTGTACGCCAACAACAGGAATGAACATTAATTTATAACAGAGTATTAGTGCCACTAGTTACTATAATTTATTTTAACTAATATATAAACAATCTATATAAGTCAGGTCCAGCTTAGGGCTAAATACTAATAGCTCATTCAACTGTTGTCCGTTCTGACATTTAAAAATAGAACTGAATAATTTCTTCGTATTTATTTACAATGATTCCATGTTGATTCATAAAAAGGTTTATTGACGTGAGTCAGTACGCATTATTGTTTTATCTAATTCTATATTGGGACGCAGTTAGCATTGCTCTAACCACAAAACCCGCAAACTTGTAGTACATGTGGTAAGCAACGCAAAGGCTTAAAGGTTTGGTTTCAATTGACTCGTTATACTTTTCGTAACCGACGATTTGGTGTCAAGTTTGAGTGCTCTACTTATTGTTAATACCAATCAAGAACAAGGAAATATTAAGTAGAGGATGAGATAAAAAGAAACAAATTACTCTTTTGAAATGTACCCTTAAGGTTGTACAAAAAGTATATAAGGGATGAAAGTTCGTATGAGAATATTATGCTCATTGAAATTATACCTAAGCGAATTCACGGACAGCCGATATAACTAGTATGTTAAGATACTAAATGTGCCCCGCGGCTACGCCTGCGTAAGCTACGGGACGCTGCGTACTGCTACGTAGTTTATACCTAACCTTAATAAATCAAATACCAAGCATAAAGTTATTTCAATCGCACTGGAAATAAAAAAAACTATGACATTAAGTACAGATAGTATTTCTACGTATGTAAACAAACGACTGAGGTGTGGGAGAATAATACTCTATAGTAATCAGATCTTGCTCTTGAAGCTATAATTTTTAATTTACCCTCTATTTTAATCCTTCAATCACGCCCGGAGAACCCCTTTAAAAAAAGGCATTAAATTATATGTGGCATAACAGCAACACTACATATTAATCGATAGCGCTGGGAAGGCAACGTTGACCCAAGTCAGTAAATGGATGGGTGTCCGCAGTATGGCGTCAAATCGTGTGAAGTTTCATTTGAATTCGTTCAGTATTCAGCGTGAGCGGCCTAGATCCAGACCGACGGTTGGTTGGATTACAGTGGCGGGTTCTCTTCTATAGAGTGCCACATAAATCATTTTTTTTAATGTCTTCAATGTAAATTAGACTCGTTTTATTATTAGCTACTATAGATAGCAAGTATATCAAATGAAGCTATAAAATCAGTTCACAAATTTACTGCATCCTATTTAATACAGGTATGTTAGGCAGTTAACGCTTAACACCATCTGCTAATGGTAACTACGTAAATGTCTGATCACCCCATCAACTTACCGCTTAGAATCTTCGTAGGGTGAACGTTATCAGATATCACATTAGGAAAATAGATCGTATAAAACCACGCCCACAGATGGTTGGGCAATAACGACCAGATTTATGACCAGAAAAATTCCTTGCATTCGATTGGCGGCCGAAATAAGCAGGACCGTAGTACTTCCTCAGATGAATTCTACCACAAGAAAGCTCTACTACGGCTATCAATGCTCTTAGAATATTTTTATAAAGTGCAATGGTTATGCTAATTTTTTAAAGTTCACGAAGGAAAACCTTAGTAAAACAAGCCCTCTTATTTTTCTTTTAGAGGTAGCGGCTATGTAGCCCACGAAATCCCAATCTCGCGTCGAGTGTTGCCGATTTATTGTGATTTACTGTTATGAACTAGACATAAAGTCATAGTCATATATAGACTCGCGTATCACGATCACATATATTCTATCTATATGTATAAAAGAGAAAGTGTGTGGGTATGTTCCGTATAGGCTCCGAAACGGCTGGACCGATTTCAATGAAACTTTCAGGGAATCTCCGAATTGACCTGGCGAGTAATCCTGTAAAGTTTGGTGACGATCAGAGCTCTCCTATTTTTGAACTGTCAAACTGTCAAATACAGCTTTTATTTACTATGATGATATTCTATTGTTGGGTATACATGGGTGTAGATAATGATCTTCACCCACTCGAGAAGAGAATAGAAGAGAATGAACACGGAGATAAATAAATGATTTAATATATTATGAGACTTAAATTAAAAATTTAATGATGTAAGTTTATTGTTTAAATAAAATAAAGCAAAATGTAGCCCAGTGAAGCGGGCTGGGTACGCTAGTAACATACATAGTACAATAACGTAAACATAACTCACAATAAATCATATCTTTTCTAAGCCCCACCTAATTAGAACTACGTAGAGTGTGGAGTGTGTACACCCCAATAATTAGGTTATCATAAACAATGACCTAATAACCTGAGAAAAACTTTGTTTACGTAACAATCCAAAGTTTTAAAATAGTGTTTCACGAAACTTTTGCATAATAGGCTGTATTAAAATGTTAAATGTTAAACATGGATGTGCGCATGGAATGCGCTTAGAAATCATTAGGTACTATGTATCTATACAAATGTCTGTGTTCGGTGGTGAAAATGTTTAATATAAAGGTGTTTTCGAATACGTTTACTAAATTATGCATTATACAAAAGTAATTTTAATCTTGATTAATATTCTTAATTTATTTTGTCAATGATGCTCACTTCAGAATACAAGCAATTCATATTTAAATAGCTACGGCGAATTACTAACGAAGGGACGCTTTCATATTATAATTTTGCCAATTAAACTAGATATTCGTTTCGCTTGTTTATTTTTCTCTTGATCGCATTAGTTGAGATTCATTGAATTTATCCTGTTTTCGGAATAAATAAACGTTTGCATTATTTAACTCAAAACGCAAAAAAAAAGGATAGTATTCTCGTTAGCATTTAATATAGGTACTAATTGCCTAAGTATTATATCTAGGTACTAAGATATATTTATAGCCAGTATATATTTTATATAATTGTATAAATTTATTGGGTTATCATTTAAGATTTTTCTTGTTTGCATGAAATAATGGATAGATAATTAATCAATCAATCAATATTTTGATATTCTTGAATAATGAGTTCTCTAGAGCAGTTATAACTCGCATGCTTTTGTTCTATACCCTGCATCTATGACCGTTTCATATAAGATCCTTGCGCAAAAGAAAATGGTATATATATATAGTTTTGTTTGAAATTGTAAAAAATATTATATTCAAAATTCAAATTCAAATTCAAATTCATTTATTTCAAGTAGGCCTACTTTATAAGCACTTTTGAAACGTCAAGTATGCATGTTTGTGTGACTCTACCACAGAAGACATTGTTTTGCGTAAGTATTAAATAAAAGTTAGTAACTTGCAAAAGTTTTGAACTCTAATGGTCTCTCTTTTATGAGACAGGAAGCCTATCACCAGCCGTGGAAAATTACCAGGCTGATGATGATAGTAATTTATAATTCAATGCGAAACACATTTAGGCATTTCATACTACTCAAAAGCGATCAAATAAGTTTTGGCACATACTAAGATTGAAATGGATTTTCATTTAGTTGGCTCTGGAGATCTTGTTTTCATTTGTTTGTATTGAACACGGTGTAATCGAGACCAATCTGTCTTCTGTGGCAATGCGACGATTTGACACGCTGACAATTGACAAATATGTTCGACCTAGTTGCTACATTGTTTGTGCCGGCTAGCTGTTAATAAATTCATCAGGCAAGATCATCGACATATCGTTGAAAATAGCCTCGGAACCTAGCAAAAAAGATTTATGTTGCCATCTTAAGTATATTATGGCAAAAAAGTAAAAATTTATGATTCTCAACCCAGTGTTTTTGAAGTGGTACATCGATTTTGGATGGTAGGACTGTCCGACAGCGACAAAATAACATTTAATAACCGAAAATTTGAAGTCAATAAACATAGAGATTATAGCCAAAATGAAAACTTTTCTTACTTGTTTGACTATGCACTCAGTACTTGTTTGATTAATCTTAACCTTTAGCCGATTTCTTACGCTTTGGGGAGATAAGACAATGACAGTTTGATAAGGGATCTAATTCGAAATATACTTATAAAGAAGCAACTAGTCTACGCAACGAGCGTCTACGCAGCTACAACCGCTACGATTTAAGTATCGCTAGCAAATTTCAATAGTAAGCAATGAAATTAGAGGAATTATAGAACCTTTTTTGAAACCAAATTCCGTAATTCCCCGCCTGGTGGCCTTAAATCTTAAAATATATATATTACGAACTACGACATCGCTACATCGCGACACCAAGATGGTATACGTAGAGGAATATATCCGCACTATTGTGCAGTGTACGAGTATGTTCGCTCATGCAGACAGCGGACCGCGCGTCTAAGGAATCGCACAGTTACTCAACAGACCACCGGGCTCTTACCCCTGAAAGAAAGGGCGTCCACTGGCTCAGCAGATCCTACGATCACTCTAACCAAGGTGACAACACACAAATAGGAGGCGATGGGGTAGACAACGACAGTATGCAAGATAATGATCTCTAAATGATATGATAATTCGCAATTGCGCAGGGCAGTGAGCCCATCGCCTGCAGTACGAGAATCTCGGACGTGACAAAGATTGTCCTAATGGCTCAGAGCCAAAATGACAGAGAGATGAAAAAATATTTGCTGTAAGTACGGTGAAAATGTCGCAAATAAAACTAACTATTTTAATGTATGTAGTGCAATACCCTTCACTTTAAACATGAAAAAGACGGCATATAGTCACAATCGTACCGACAAAACTATACGCCAAGGCTTTTGTTTTTAGATGTCATTAGCCTAGTTTTAGTTTACCAATTTAGTATGGAAGTTGAAATGGAGTTTACCACGCCACCGCCACGACTACAAATTTGCGGGATATTCATTAGCATTGTTATAATTTTTTTCACCGCGTTCATTAGAATTTCTAATATTTTGTTTTTTGCATTATTATTTAAGTCTAAACACTTTTTCGGCTTATACCTAATATGTTATTCTTAACGAAATTTTGTAAAGTTAGCAATGCTTATATAAAACATTATAAGTATTTAATCATTGGGATTTTTCTTGTTTTCTTTAAATAGAATACTTTGCTTCGATTCGAAATGAAAATGAAGCAAATAACCATTTTAAAACCGGTTGAAATTCATTTCTAGCGTGAGCCCTAGTTTAGATACTGGTGTGCTTACACTCAAAATTCACAAGTAGATACAGTGAGCTTACAAATAATAGTAACATATTAAATAAATGAGTAGAAAAGTAAGAAATATGAGCAAGATAAAAGTATTAGAAGAACTTACAAAATAAAACTTCCTTGTCTATTTGTATGGATTTAGCGTTCGTTGCATCCCATTGCCCATCTCAAATGACCTACTTTATCCTTATAAAAAGTAGGCTAAAGTTGTGACACGCCATTACGGAGTTTTGGGATTCTCTATGTCGGCATTTATTTGCTTATTTTCCATATACAACGCCTACGTCGTGCATACTTATCAAAACGCAAATCTTTTTGAAATTATCGGATTTCTTAAGTAAATGTAGCATAAATAATTAATGTTATTTATTAAGTACCTACTAGCTTTACTCAGCTTCGCCATCGCTTATTCTGATATTAATTTTCTTAACCGTAGTATCTTATATTATAAACAAAAATATTCATCAACAAAAAAAAATCAGATATAGCAATTTCAAACTGAAAATGAATGAGTGATCAACAATATGTAAAAATTTCAAGTCAGTCCATCGATTATTTTAGAATTTTGGCAACCCAAGCATACGGAAGCAGAATTTTTTTATATACACACATAGCGAGCAACAGGGGGACGTCAAACATTATCTGGTCGTAGAATATCAGCCATGTAGGCACTGGGGATGAATCCCAATTATCAACATTCCCCACTATGTTGAAGAATGTTATAGTCATAATAATAATAGTAGTTCCCTTAGAATACACAGGGAAATGACGTCTTTTATATGAACTTAAGTTTCTAACTTGCTGTTTAGTTAAGGATTGACAACAAGTACAATTGTACAATTTTTAATCTGATTGAAAGAATAGAATGCATATTTAGATGATGAGAGTGGGCAGTATTCAGAGTTAAACTTGCGCGTTTAATAATATGCCAACAATATACAATACATACCCTCAAATACTGTTAAGCTATATTGACCATCTCATCCTTTTTCGTTATAACTGTTTAATCTTTAAGTGATTGTAAGTAACTTGTTTGTTGTACAAATAATTTTAAAGTTGTATTAGTAATGTTGATTCGATAGTACGCAATATAAACGAGAAGTAGGAAAAATATATGTATTTTTTAGGATACGAACCTATCGTGGATGAAATGGTTGATAAGATGGGAAATTATTCAATTAATTTTCTGAATAGGTAATGAAGCTGTTTCATATTTTAATAAAGAATAAGAAAGTTAGAAAACGTACGTCCACCTCTTAGCGATTCTTTCGCGTCGTCTATCTCAAAGTATTATTCTAAAGCATAGTTTCACTTCACAGGAAGACATTATCCATGCTCGGTGTAATTTCTTAAAATGTCAACCGCTAAGTCTGCGGTCTCAATGGAACATGCAACGCCGGCGAATTTAAATGGTTTTAATTGCTGTAACTGACTTTAGAAGCATGCAATATGTTTTATTTTATAACGTACGTACCTAACTTAAAGTAATATTTTTCAAACTTTCTTATTTTTATGATTGTACTTAATAGAACCGCAGTAAATCTATAGGTACCTACTTATAATAAAACTGTAATTGGAGGATTTGTTTTGGTTTGTTCGGGAATTGAATTTAAAAAAGTTCTGGATTGAAATTAAAAAAGTTAAACGATACTGAGTCCAAAACAGATTTTTTTTTCTGCCTGTCTGTCTGTCCGGGTGTCACGTGAAAACTACTAAAATGATTTATATACAATTCGGTATAGTGGTAGTTGATATTCCGGGTATATAGGATACTTTTTATCCCGATAAACAAAAAGTTTCCTCCCGGAAATGGGAAGGTTTTTTTATACTTTTTACTTTATAGCATCGTTAAATTTGAACCAATTTTATTTGAAAGTGTATAGTATACACTTCAAGAATGTATCGTCTAATTTTAATGAAGATCTGATAAATATTGTCGAACATATAACTCGTCAGATAGTATATTATATTTGTATTTCAATGCGGTACAGCGGTTACATTATTTTGTTAGAGCCATTAACAAAATGCCGTTTGTCTGTAACTGGATATTGTTAACCTAGTTTTAGTTTACGAATTTATCATAGAAGTTAGTAATTCGGAATAGATATTTTGGGTTAGCAACCATAATTTTGTATAATTAGATAAATAATACCCGTTTCAAGTGACCTTTAAAATACTTTAATCAGTAAGCAATTTCGAGACTTCACTCTCAGAATATAATGCTAAAACTATAAAGAGGAAAGATTTGCTTTCTTAGTTGTAATCGACAGACTTTAAAACTGAACCGATTTTTATAATTCTTTCTGTTAGAAAACTGGTGAGTAACATAGGCTATTTCGTTTACATTTAATAGGATTTCAGCCTTCAATGGTAGTTAAGACTTGCGTTGCATTTTAGGCTGAATTCAGAAGAAAAAATGTGACACAGTTTATGTCACAGTTATGGGGACAGTAAAACAGTATACAAGTTACCTTGTTAAGCTTTCGAATTGTACTTTGTCTGTCTTGACTCTTATATTAAGTATACACCCCGCCCGATTTACATCAATGAGTTACAATATATATTTACCAACATTAAAATTATAGTTTAGGTAAAGCAAGGTTCACCCTTGCTGTATGATGACCTAATGGGACTTACCCATTTAGGTCAACGATGCAATCATGCTTGTGTCTCTTTCATTATTAGAGTTGTTAACACAGACAGAACTACACTTTCAGATTTACAATACCTACAGAGTATCGTAGTATACGTAGCAGAATAGAACACATGACCTACTCATACATTTTGAAATTGCTGTTTTACTGGGTTTAGAGCTTTCATATATCTTAGTAACGTCCTGTACATTGTTTTATTTATCTCAATACATCAGTATCAAGGTCGTGCTTCTCGGATGTATGTGTACATTTTTAAGTTTTATTATGTCATAATTAAATGTTTTAAGCAGGCAATGAACCTATCAGTTTTCCTAAATACGGATAAATCTAAATATTGTACGCTACAATCAATATACTATCGAAAGTTTCATTACTTGCAAACATCATGAAAGTTACCATAACGGCACCTGCCTAAGTAAAATGTGCCCGTACTTCCAAATTTTCACAGTGTCCACTGGAACCTCATTATTCGGAGCTTACTCTTCGCCCTCGAAATCCAATTTACACTGCAATGTTCGTAAATCCGGGGATTGCCCTAAAACTCGCGCTAATAAACCCAGTTTTTCCACATTACAGGCCACAACATAATATCATATAGGTGAATTTAAGAATTGGAACCTTTGACCTAGCATACTTTTAGTATATATAGAGTTATAGTTTTTGCTTAGCCCACCAAAGAACAGTTGTACCGGATGAATAATTGTTTGACCTTACAAAAAATACTAATTTTATTATAAACTAGCTGACCTGCGCAACTTCGTCTGCACCGATTCGGTTATTAGAATTGCAGCGCTACCTACCAGGTCCAGTTTTATTTCTTAACTGTGTTATTCGCGGCCGGGCGGCCCGCTGCATATTTCTTGCTTTTTTCGTTTCTATACCCGTCGCAACTTCTAAGCGATATGTTCAATTTGAATAATTTAAAAAGGAATTTGCATTATATACAATCAAACTTAATATTTATAAAACTATTTATTTGGATAAGGATTATACCCGTGTTTTGAAAGAAAAATTATAAAAAAGCAGTTATTGTGACTTAAACATAACAGTTAGATATATAGCCGCGCGGATGCTTTTGTAGATAATCACGATTACTTTAAACATGTAGTGCATTATATTTATATATCAACAATCATTTTCGCGGCGTACGCCAGTAAAACTCTAAGTCAGTATGACATCTTTAGAAAACATCGTTATATTTCAGCCAATTTACAGAAAACAATAGTAAAATATACACTATCCATCCATCCATACATCCTCAAAAACTTTCGCATTTATAATATCAGTAGGACGGTACGCATGCATTTGATCGTTGTACCATATGCCTTGCGACTTGCTAGTGTATGTGAAGAGTTTTGTCCTATATCTCCGACAATATTTATCAGATCTTCATTAAAAATAGACAGTACATGCTTGTTAGTATACACTTTCAAATAAAAGAAGAAATATTATAATCCGTTCAAATTTAACGGAGTTATGAGGTAAAATTGATAAAAAATTTCATTCCGTTTCCTGGAGGAAACTTATTGTTTATCGGCATGAAAAGTATCCTATGTGTTGATCCGGAATACCAGCTACCACTATACTAATTTTTATTAAAATTCGTTCAGTAGTTTTCACGTGATGCCCGGACAGACAAACAGACAGACAAAAATTAAATAAAAATCTGTTTTGAATTCAGTTTCGATTACAAAGCGTCCCCCGGTCAAAATTTCAAAATATATTAAATGTACAGAAATTTTCCAGTTACAGTTTTATTATAAGTATAGATAGTAATAAAAAATAATAAATTTAATTCATTTTAGAGTAAACATCTCCTGAGGGTGTTCCGGTGTCGCAGCGAAACATGCGTAAAGGGTACATTACCGAAGATCTTTTTGGTGTGGGGTATAAATGAATAAATTATAAATTACACCGTACACATTCTCCTGCTTTTTGCGGAGTAAAGCAAATCAAGATCAATTTTCATAGTATATCATGGAACTCCGCAAAGTAACGCCTGCTTCTATACAAATTTTGAATCAAAACTTATATTCAATAGTTGGCTTGCAGTCAAAACGCCTTTCTGAACACACCTTTGAACTGCAAGTTCAAGTCAAGAATGTAATCGAATAAAAAGTATTCCAGTAAGTAGTTACAAGAGCATTTATCGAGTAAAATGGAGTAGAAACTTGCTGCAGAATCCATTCCAATTCTCACGCGGACATTTAAGAACTAACAATAAAGTTAAACTTACTTATATCTTTTATTTCCAATACAGTATCTAGGTATTATGAAACTCTTGTTATATAGAAAACGCGACGTATGATCCTTCTATTTTAATTTTTTCCCATGCTTTCGACGTTCATTAACTCTATTTAATAATAATCTGATCGCCAGACTACTAACGACAGTATAAAAAATAGAGTATAAAAAGGAAACTTGAAACATACTTTCACATTTTATGTACTAGTATAATAATTTATTAGGTATTTTAAAACTCATTAATGAAGATTTAATGGATATATAAAGCGAAAGTGTATTTGTTTGTTAGTTTTATAGCAACAAATAAACGAATTATTATTTTTGTGCTCCTTTTTATCGCGGTAAAATTTACGGTTCTTCTACGTGATGTATCCTTACAATTATGTTATAGCTCTTAATATCAAACGGCTTGGATTAAATTTTGTACTAAGTTGTAACTTCTAAGATACTACTAATATAATACCTAATAATATAAAAGTGAAAGTATCGTTCGCGATTTTTACTTCTTTAATTTAGCATTTATAACATCAGTAGGGAATACGATGAAACCGCGGGTAGTGTTAAGGAAAAAGAAAATATCAGAGCAGTAAAATAAAATATAGAGCCTTGAATATAAAGCCTTTGTTGCACACGATGACATAGATACGACGTGACGTCCGACCTCCCGCGAGCATCCAAATTGAGTATCTCTATAAAGAACAGCTGAAGCACGTCGAACACACGCGATATGGTGTCGTGTGCAAATGCGCTAATATCACCTAAATAACTAAAGACCGTCTTTTGACCATAGCAGTAGACTTACGCAACATACCGCTATAACGCAGATTTTCAATGGTCGCTAGGATATGAAGTTAGTTCGCCTTAAACCTGCATATTTTATTAATAAACTGCTTCACTTTTAGAATTTGATTTAAAATTTCTTGTTGTAGGTAAGGTAGTATAGAATATTTTGTAAATTTAATTTGAATTTTCTTAGTTAATCGGTAACCAGTAAAGTTCAGGTATTATTTTATTAATTAAGAAATTCTTTTTTGATTCAATATCATTTAACAGAACCATAGCCATAAATGCATACATAAGACACAAATAGTAAAACCTAAGATAACTTATATAACACGTCAACTTTTAATAAAATAAATATCACCGCCACCATTGACATCAGCGAAATTAATGTTCCACTGGTGGGTGCAGGTGTCCATCATACACCTTCTAAGCCTTCGTCAAAGTATCTAAGACCTTCCTAAATGAAACATGGCGAATATACAAAATTAATAAAATTTCACTGAAAATATTACTATACGATATTAAGTAATTCACTTCATAAATCTGTTTTCAAGCTTCATGTTGATGATTAATAAAACACCAGTCGCCACATAAATTCACAACCGTCATAAATCTACGACCTAAGGCCACAGAGTAAATTGGTAATAATATAAGTTATTACGCTAAGAAAATACAAAGCCTGGGTGGTAAACTTTTGCTAATACTTAATTTATGATCAGTTTCTTAAATACAAGAAATGTAGAATAAAAGGAAATTCGAAAAAGTTAAGCAAAGTTTGCAGGGTACCACAAGCCCCCTGTGGAAGAAGGAACTAAGCATTTAACGAATCTTTAGTAGAACTTGAGTTGGTACATAAAAACAAACTATCAAAAAAAATAGACTTAAAATTTGCTTTGCATAGTCAGTTAAAAATGTGTTTGAACATTTGATAAATTTTAGTATCAAATGTGAATATTCAAATGAAATCCGACTGAAAAAATAAGCTACTGTGTTACGCAAAAAACCGCACTAAAAACTAACCACCTGCCTAGAAATGATAGGTACCTTATGTAAAACTGCATTAATATCGGTCAAAACGCATGCAAAGCTATGATTTTTTTTCCAAAACAAGGAAGTGAAACATGGTAGTTTGCTATGCGCCCAAAAATTAAGCTCAGAGTAGCAGGCAATGGAAAGAGCTATGCTGGAAGTACCTACACGTAATGAAATTATAAATATATACTTTAATGAGTCGCGAAGCTACAGTTGTTATGGGTGGCGTACATAGCTCGTAAAATCCAACGCCGGGTTCGCAAGGTGCTTGAGTGGCGACCACGCACTGGTAGCCCAGAGTACTGGTAGTAGAGCTACTGGATGCAAGAGGCATAAGTCCGTGGAATTTTGTACTCACTACTATAGACCCATGCCTAGCACGGGACGACCATCGGTTGATGATGGCACACAAAATGACATAAAACGGATTTTGCAACACGGATATTTTCCCGGTACTTATCTTACTTATAAACTTTGCTACGCTACTTATACTTTCCGGTAACCTTCAAATTATTTAGCACGAAGGAGGGTGTTTTGGTTGAAGTGAAGGAATGCATGCGACAACTATAAATTGAATCACGCTTGTTTAGTAGATCATTTTGTTATGATTGCTTTGGAGCTCCCTCACCGGGGAAGGACACTAATCTTTGAGGTGCGTATTAGATATTTGTCGTTAAGTTCATAAATAGGTTCATAGAAAACGTTAATTCTACTCTTTTTACTAAAACTATACCTTAGTTGTTACTATCCGTATAGCGGAGCTTATATCTGGTGGTCAAGCATGAAATACATTCCAGGTTCGATACCGAAATTGGCTAAATTGGATCTGCTCTAGCTGCAGATCCACTGTCAACAATTAAAGCTACATGGCTACGCTCAACCAAACTTTTTCGGTTTATATTTAAAACAAGCGGTTGTCCTCGATTTTGTCTGAGTAATATTGTTTTGCTAGTTTATGAAATATTAGTTTTAAAACTTTTAATTTAAGCAAAGATTTTACCGTCCCTAATTTCAAAAATGCAGTATAATCCTTTTCTAGTAGATGCCAGAAGGTGCCAAGCAACAATAAATCCACCTTCTAAATTTTTATGGCTAAAAATATTGGAACTTTTAGATAACCTTCAAACCCTTTTCCCATAAGGGATTTTAGAAACAAAGAGTATATATATATGTAATTGTAATTCTCTATCTGCCTGTGAATTTGTGAAAATCCATAAAATGAAAAAATTGCTAAAGCCGTACTAAAGGTCGGGCAGTACCGACAGAATATTGGATAGAAGCAGGTGTTACTTTGCGGAAATCCATAATATATTATGAAAATTAAGCTTAATTTCCTATACTCCGCGAACAGCAGGAGAATCTGTATGGTGTAATTTATAATTTCTTAAATCCGTATACTCCAACATCCGTATACTTAAACATACGTAGAGGGTACATTGCCGAGGATCTGCTTAGTTTTCATAATATAGTACCGACAGACAAAAATGTTAAAAAGATGTTTGGGTAAAATCATTTTTATATAGATTCATTTCTTGGACAAAGATGTGCCACCAAATAATTTTCGTTCCGGTAATATTTGAAATACGGGTCTACTATCATACCCAAATGTTCATCCGCTACCTTCTAATATCATTTACCACCAGGAGCAGTAATGTTTCAGCGTTAGTGGAATGTAAGAAAAAATATTGTGAATTATTGTTTAAATATTATTTTAGCTAATCAACTGGTGAAATAACTGTCTCTCTTTAAATCCTAAATCTTTAAATCCCACTGATTTAAAAAAAATGAGACGGTTATTTAATTTCCAGTTTCAGATTTACACGCTTATTAACTTTTGTTTTTAATGTATTATATCAAATTTAAGTACAGTTAATCAATTTTAAAACCCGTAATGTTGAGTATACTGCAGTACCTACTGCAGTGTTAATAATAAACACCTGTTCAATGCCACAAGTCCGCGGTTAAATATTTGATACTCTAAACACATCACCATCTAGTAAGGAGTCAGATACCTACGTTATGGTCAAATTAGAAATTATTGTTTGTGGGTCAAAGTAAACCTTTTTATTTTCATATCAATAAAATTAAAAAGAAGAGATGAATGTATTGTCTGCAAGAGGATATGCGTATTAGGAGAGATGGCGGGAAATAGAAGTAAGTGTGAGATAAGAAGCAGGAACTATACGAAGTTTTATAATTGCGAGAGTTTGTATGGATATTTCTCACTAAGTCGCGCCAAACCGATCTGAATAAAATTTATCACAGAGATAGATTAAGGTCTGGAATAGGACATAAGCTACTTTTTATACTAGAAAATGTATGGTATGTGTGTGCGTACGTCTATAAACAACAAAAATACATCTATCCCACGTTCCTGTGGGATAGAGCAGGAGAGCGACATGTTTTTTGCATATCGGGGGTTAGAGAACAACATAGGCTAACACATAAAAATTTCCTTGTGAAAGAAGTCACAGGCAACAACTAGTAAATAAATAAAACCTAGGAATTTCCTTGAAAATAGAAATGCCGTCAGATCTGATGTTCGGATCTCATCACTGTTATTTCACCTTATACTGCGATTTAAAAGGCAACTTACATAGCACTACTGGCTCTTCTGTGCAGAAGTTGCAAGAGACTGCCTTCAGCTGCTGAGGAGCAGAGGCTCCGGGAGCGCGCACGACGCTCGCCGCGCTCCCCTCGCTCCCGCCACCGCGTCATCAGCGACTCCAGGCACAGCATGGCGCCACCATCGCACACCATCCGAAACACTTTGCCACAGTGCTGATTACCCTCTACCCTCAAATCACACGCAATCACCTAGCTATATGCTTAGCGATTGTTTTGTGACTATTTCAAATACTCGATGATTAATTTCATAGAAACTTTAGGCATATTCAATTAATTGCTCGGAACATAAAACAACAGTAACATTCCTAAAGAACTTTCACAAATGAAGACTCCTCGTTTTTATTTCTTGCAATAAAGTCACTCAATTAAATTATTCGAGTTACGAGTCTAGTGCGTAGCATTCCAGAAATAGATAAAATAAACCTAAGTATCACAATTACAGTTGTAATTTTTGAAATAATAATTATTCTAAACTGCCTTTCTAAAATAGCAGTATTATAAGATGAAAGACACTTTTACCTCGCATAAAAATCACATAAACAAGCCAGTAAAACGGCTCACGTGCCAATAATCATTATTATGCGACACTCGACAACGAGTTAAGTTAGGTTAACCGCTGAAAAACAATCGTATTTGAAAATGGGGCAAAGTCATTACTCTAACACGCTTGATCGTAAAGTATACCAAACGGAAGGCAATAGACTACACACTCTTTACGTGTCTGTTAAATTAAAAAAGTTTCCAGGTATAATAAAAGGGAAATAAATGGAAGTTATGTGGAGTTTATGTAGTTAGAACTTCCCGCGTTTTTGCGCGTCTGCCGATGGGTGGCGAGGTGTGACTCAAGCGGGTGCCACTTCGCGACTGAAAACAACAACGTAGACCGAACCGCGGACCGCCGATGTCGAAGCGCCGGACACCTAGCCTCACACCCTCCGTGATGCGGCCTTTACTACACAGCATTGTGCATTATATTTATGTCAATGTCAGGTTTTTTAAACTTTTGACGGTGAATGAATAGTCTGAGATGGGAACCACTCACATGCGTTGAGCTACCAAAAATTGCCATACCTATAACTACCATATCCCTACTCAGTTTACTCGCTACAACGTACGTGTACATATAGTGTTAGCTCTGGCAACTAGAATCATCTGGCAAACAGAACCCGGCCATCAGACAAAATCAGCTCATATGATTGATCGAAATATGGTATTTACGAAACATGTTTTTAAATTATTTGTCTTACTATCTTTGGTAAGCTGAACCGATTTTATACGATATAAAAGGAGTATCAGTGTTGTCACACGTCTAAATACGATTTCAAGTTTATGGGCAGCTTAAGCTGCTTATATCTAAAACTGAAGTAATACATTATTTGAAATTATACTCACTTCTCTAAATCGAATATTAATAAGGAACTTTGTCTTAGTAGTCTTAGAAATTTGTTTCTATGTATTTTTCCGTACTATAAAATGCACCTACTACTTGCAATCCCACTAAGGATCGGCTAGCCGGACTATATTTTCATAGAAGGTAAAGTTTGTAAAGGGGTTCACTTTGGAAGCTTTCAGCTTTAATCAAGCATCCCTGTAAAATTACTTACGCCCTCTCGGCCCATACGTATAGACGGTGAGCAAGACGACTACGACAGCGACGCGTAAATAATTTAGGTCACTTATAACAGTTTGGGACATTATTTAATGCAATTCAGTGTAACAACTAAATTATGTCAACTAAGTACGTACTTGTTTTGTGTAGTTGTATGCATTGAGTGTCGCGTTGCAAGAGTTAACTCTCATTAATCATGAATTGAAGCGCGTTTACCTACTTTTAAGTAACCTTTGATAAGTTCGTAGAAGGTAGTAGGTACCGCATACATATTTGTTTTGTGTTGAGAATATGATAACACGGGATTCAATAATTGCTTTAATTAAACATCGAACCACGTCTAAATTAAACAGTGATTCTAATGAATATTTACAGGTCGCACCAAATTCACGGGATACGAGAGCTTGATTAGAATATAAAGTGACAATCCGTTGAGCTCAACGCTATTGGATTAGTGGTGTGACTATTTCTAGAATCATGGCTAATGAAAATTTATTCGGCTAGGAAAATTATCTTTATTGTTAACATATTTTTTTAAGGTAATAATAAATAAATAAATAAATATACTACGACAATACACACATCGCCATCTAGCCCCAAAGTAAGCGTAGCTTGTATTATGGGTACTAAGATAGCTGATGAATATTTTTATGAATATACACACACACTGAAAAACATTCACGTTCATCACACAAACATTTTCCAGTGGTGGCGATCGAACCCACGGCCTTGAACTCAGAAAGCAGGGTCGCTGCCTACTGCGCCAGCCGGACGTCAAATACTTAATTTAATTATTTATAAGGTTAATTGTACTTTCAATTCTCAGTTTGTAGGTAATAAGAATGCCTCGAATTAATGGTTACTGTATACTACGGTTTGCCGTTGATACTTCTATTGGGTTTTTCTTGTAAGAAATTTTGAGTCTGGCACTAGGTTACTGGCTTAAAAAAACCTATCCCTCAAAGAGCTGTCTGGTTCCCTTTTCTGTGACAAATTTCAAACCCGTAGGTTTGGTAGGGCACCGTGGCGACGCTTTCCTATAAGAGAAGTTGTCAACGTTGTGACACGGCAAGACATTCATAGGCTAAGATAAATTATGTATTTACAAATTGGCACTTTTTCTTTGCACAACCTATTATTCCTTTATCTATTTTTTCTTATGTAGTTCTTTTATAATTCTTATCTCCATTTGTAATATGAGCACGCATAAGTAGAGCTAGCGCCCGACTGGTCAAATGAAAATACCGGTCAAGTGGCCGAATCTAACTAGCTTACAGAGAGTTCCGTGAGAATTGGGCATGAATTTTAATTTTTGATTTAATTTTTATTTGACATAGAAATACTAATTTAACTATAAGCCATTTTTGAGGCCGTATATTCTATGTCTCGCAGATAAGTCTAAATAAAACTCTTTTGTATTATACTTACCTACTATATAAAAAAATATGAACTCCTCCATTGCCTCGATCGATTTGATTCGATAGTAAATATGTCAAAAATGATGCATTGTATATTTTTATGTAATTGATTTTTTCCCCTAAAATTAATGCATTAAACCTCAAAATCAGAATACGTTCATTAGCCATGCGACGTAACAACTCCATGCTCCCTTACGGTTCTCCTGGATCGATATGTGTAGGACCTAAGTATCAACTCAATCCATCCAGTAGATTAAAATATTTAAAAAAATCTAGAAAAATAATAATAAGTGTCAATGGAGAGAAAGACAGACAAAGAAACAAACATACACGTGTGTGTCCATATGAGGTTTCAATGTTTATAAATGAACCCTAAAACATAAATATGACATAAAAAACTGTCCACTTTCTACAATCTAATTACATATTGATTTGTCAATATTCATGGATCTATGAATACAGTTTTAAAAAGTTGGTAGTAGGTAGGACAAACACTTGGGTCGAAATAGATTAATGACATATTGCGGTATCTTGAATATCTTGACATGTACTAATAGATAGATAGATAGATAGATAGTTTGTAAAGGCTCATTAATTTACCCTATCAGATGGTGTTTTTCGAGAAATGGTTTGGCACCAACCTTCGCCATAAAGAGGGCATCGGCATGGCCTACGTCTATCGATTAACTGTTCTACAGATTTACACTAAAGAAAGTTCATAGTCGTAGAACTAAAGAATAGGTGAATTTGAACAAACTAAAATTCGGGACTTATAGCTGTTGCTCGTGAAGGTACTTCAATTGCGTTTAAAACGGGTTTTTACATGGAAACCATTTTTTTCTGGGATAAAAAGTAGCCTATAGCTAGCTAATCCGAGATTCTAATAACTCAATGCAAATCCAGTTGATTTGTTGCTTCGTTAGACTGTAAAGGAAGGACAAACAAATACTTACATTCGCATTTATAATAATAATAAGGATTGTATTTTTATAGCTAAGGGATGCCAGCAACTTTGTTGGTGTAGAATTTCGTATAAACTGCGCCGACCACGGGATTGAACACGGGATTCGCAACGCGCTAGTTTTCGCACGACGCGACCGGAAAAGCTGAGTCTGAAACAACTGTATGGAAATATGCTAAGCATACCACGGATAGTAGTGACCAGCAGCGCACGACTCAAGCGGCCACCAAGAAATTCTCCTGAGGTGCTTATGACCATCTCCAAAAAGTAAGCAATATATATATATATAACTTGAAAATATTATAAAATATTTAATACTAGTCCGCAATTTCGTCTACGTGAACTTCAGAATTGGGTCTAAAGCTTCACTCGTTAATAACTTTTAATCCTACCCCGGGAACTATTTGAGAGATCGGTATAGAAAGTACATGTCCTTTTCCATAGCATAGGCGTCATGCATACGAAATTTCAAAGTTGTCTGCCCGCGGCTTAGTTCGAAAACTACTTTCAATTTTCCCTCTACTTAAGGAATCGGAATAAAAGGTAGTCTATGCTTTTTTCCATGTCAAAGACTACATGCATGCCAAATTTCATTCAAATCCGTTCCGCTATTTTCGCGTCATTGAGTAACAAACATCCACACTTTCCCATTTATTAGTAGGATTTGGACTGTTTAATCCTTCAGGGGTGGTCACTTTCTATATATATATATATATTTATCAATTTACCTTTAAAATAAATAAATCCTTTTAGCTTCTTATTACAAGCGCAGTAACTTGCCCAACAAATATTTTCCACGTACCTACTTGACTCAAACCCTTATTTTGTGTTACTTGACCGTGAATGTTCACTCTTTCACTATACGATTATAAAGATTATAAAGAGAACTGAATATACAAAACAAAAAATTATGGACTACAAAATTTTGAAATAAGTGCCTTTTAAAATAGTCGAAATAAGATATTATAAAGAGACAAAAGAGATGAAAGATATCCCAAAATCTTGTTGATAAAATGTTAGTCCAATTATAATCGTTATTTATGTTTGTTAGGGGAAAGTTTTTGAACCGGACCGATTTAGACGGAATTTTTCCAGAACTTTACAAAGAGTGAGTGACTTTTTTTTGAAAAAATTGTCAAAATTTTGGATCAGCGCTTAGCACGGACCTTTTAAGAAGTTGGATCGTTAATGAAAGATTTTAAGACCAGCATATATTTAAAATATAATTTTTCCGTAGGTATTCGAGAATGTATGAGTATGTATGATATGTATGAAAGTATGCGAGACAATTTTTAATCTAACGGAAAATCAAATACTGTAAGCGATAAACTGACGGGCAATCGCAAGCTCATAAGTACCTCTGAATAAGAGACGCTCAAATCCTGAAAATAGCATCGTATGGCGGCTGAGGAGTCACGTATTTCATTTGTAGCTCACGATGAATCTCGTTTACGCCGGGGACTGGCGTTAAGCCCTCCCGGTTCCCTTCACTTGCGAATTACTTTGGGAATCATGTAGATTTTACGACTAATCTTCTACTCGTATGAAAAGGAATACAGATATAATTATCCTTAACCATCCATGCTAACAATAACTTTTTTTATAGTAATAATTGACGGGCCAAGGAGATTGCCCACATGAAGGTAACGGGGAAAACAGAGCCCACCTTGCATACCCATGCATGCATGTGAAACACTTCACAGGGCATACAAGGAGCACGTTCTGCAACATGACGCCATGTGTCCATCAATTTGCGGCTTAGGTTTTGCCTCATGCGCCTGAGGCAACACCTACGCCGCCTAAATACACCGGCAACCAAGCCCTTAAGACCGGAAACAGAATAACAACAATGCTGCTTAGCGGCAGAGATAAGCATAGCTTCAGTACTTCCTCGGAAAAGCTCTGCCTCCAAAAGTTAACGTTTAGTTAACATTATAGATTGAATTTTGGAAAAATACAAACATTCGTTCGTTTTAAAAAAATAGCCGTTGTTACCTATGCTAGAAATAAAGGCAAGATTTTTGCATATTGACATACTGACAGCTTGCATCATTTGCTGGCATAGGAATATATGATAATTTTTATCCCGGTATAAAACTGCTACCAGTACTTTAGTAATCAATCCTTAAACTTGTATAAATATATTAAAACGACTGCAAAATAGGTGAAGGATCGTACATCGCACCGTATGGATGTAAGTAGGTTCTGTTTCTGTGGGTTTCACGCATACGATTTTATTGGATTAGGACCGCTTTGAAATATTATTTTCTGTTTGATAGGGTTGTCCTATTCATTCAGTGTGCGTATTATAAATTTAATAAAGATCTATTAAACGTCTTTTTAGATTGAGGAGTAAAGAAAACCGTATCGCCGTGTTCTAAATTAAGAACATTAAGTAAGTTTTATCCGATATTTATAATTGGCGGAGTAATTGAGTAACTAATTAACAAAAAAAAATAAAAATACGGTCGAATTGAGAACCTCCTTTTTTAGGTCGGTTAAAAATATAAAATAAACAACATACCTAATAAAATACAAGTCATGCAGCATGGAATGGTGCCAAGAATACGGGCTGCATTTACCCGCTGTATATAGCCAGGTTAATCCTTTGCGCAAAAAAACAAGTTTAGTATACTGAAATCGGTTACGCTTTAGTTATTATCAAATATTTTCATGTTCATAATTAGCTTTAATTAGAGGGTGATAGCGCATTTGGTAGGAGTTTCGACTTCACTTTCGGGGGGCCGAGTCGAAGAAGAAGAAGAGAATCCCAGCACGCACCTCTAACTTTTCTATGTTAAGTGCGTTTTAAGTAATTAAAATATCACTTTCTTCAACGCCGAAGGAAAACATCGTGAGGAAATGCATGCCTGAGAGTTCTACATAATGTTCCGAAAGGTGTGTGGAGTGCACCAATCCGCACTGGGCCAGCGTGGACTACTTCTCAGTGTGGGAGGAGACCCGTGCTCTGTAGTGGGCCGGTAATGGGTGGATATGATGATTATGATAAGAGGGTGGTATCCTAAGTTCTAATTTTTATTTCGCGGTGAGGAGTTTTATTGTAAGGTAGAGCACAAAAGCAGAGTTTCCTGCAGAGAATCTCTCTGTATCAGCCACGAGTTTGGAAATTGGAGTAGAGCACCATTTTTTATTTTCACTAACCTAACTTCTTTAAATTCATGTGAAACCACATTTCAGCAGCGTTTAGAAATCTCTTAATCCCTCTATACTACGAGAACCGAGGTCTGTGTCTAGCCGTATTTAGTAATTCTAGGAGGAAAAGATACTGCATAATTGTAATAAATAAATAGTCATAATCAATAATACTAACATTAAATATTATCACTATAACATTTGGTAAAGTCAATAAAAGATTACCAACTCTTGTACTATTTTTTACGGTGTCCTACGTAACGTTAATGGTATCTACGCAAGCCTACTTTCTATGTTATCTTTTTGTGATGAATCTAAGCGTTAAGTAGGTATTTAAACAAACAGGTTCTTTTGTATGTACAGGAAGCGACAGTAAAAGTAATGTGAGACGACCGCGAGGTGACCGCAATGCATCATGCTATGCTAAAAGTCATTATTACAATTACAAATTTGATTACCTACTCAATACTTACATAGTTAATATTTCAAATTCTTGAATTAAAGAACTGTGTGTGTACTGTTTGCTAGTGTTAAAACTAGACAGCGCTCTTTAGATTCCATGTAAATAGTAGTTAACATTCACGCGATCAAATATGTAATCTTTGGAAGAATCGCACACTAGGTCCCTGCATTATAGAAGAGGATTAACAAAAAGGCAATGGAAACAAGAAAAAGTCTCGTAAATTTGTCTCGGTCTTAAAGCTTTATATTCGATCCAAAATTTTACAAAATTTAATAATATTAGCAGATAAATAATGAATATTATAATTGCAAAAGTGTGTCTGTTTGTTGCCCAGCTTCTCCAGGAAACAAGGTATACAGCTTGTGTACTGTAGGTCTAAGAGAGAGAGATAATTCTCTACACTCATTACTCGTATTATTCTATAACAATAGATGAGGTAATGGAAACAGATTATTTTCTCTTGATGTGCATGCTAGTCCTACGGGAGATGTACAGGTACGTTAAATACCCGAAACTCCCGGTATAGAGGAAAGATAAATGCTAAATTCAGGGAAACCCATCCAACCAGGGAAGTGGTACTTACTAATCAGGATAATTTACTTATTTGTACTAAAATAACTAGGCTACGCCACCCGTGATTACTTTACTAAACCACACCAACTTTACTATAGGTACATTACATTTACCATTATCGTGATTGTTATGGCAAAAGTAAGAATACTAATAACTTTAGTGTTTTAGTGTTTCCTAGAAGAAAAACAAGAATATGTTATAAATAAAACATTTTCTTTTTATAGTCGTAACACAAACATCAAAGGAAAGCTCTATTTTCCTCCACTGATGTTTGTGTGACTGCACTGTGTATGGAAATAAGGGTGTAATAAGACAGCGTCAGTAGGTACATATCTATCATCCCGTGCATGTATTGAGATTGATATTGGCTATTTCAATACATATTGCTTTTTAGATTGTCAACGTATTCAATCGCGATATTTGATTCCTTCCTTTGTCATTTTGCAGAAAAGATTTTTATCGATATCAAGTTTTCAACTTCAACTTGTTAAGTAAGTCAGTACCTATAGTAATATCGCTTACATGAAATATAATACAGTAGCTGTTGCCCGCGCTTTTCGTCTCCGTTTATTACGATTGTTTTATTTTGGAACTTTTCCTGGGATAAAAGTAACTAGTAGTCCGTCCATTCAACTAGTTCTACACCTTAAATCAAGATGATCGGTTGCTAAATTAAGGAATGCCGAACATAAGGACTAGCAATTGTAAGTGTCCTCTTCGCAATAAAATAAACTTGATAATATCTAAACAATCCCCTAAGTACATATCTGTAAAAGTCAAGTAAAAAAATAAGTTACGCTGTTGGGATAGACAGACACTCAGAGGCATAATAAATTAATTAAAGGCGTGTGTTGGATTAGTCTGTCTTTTAAATAAACTAATACATTTTAAGGAAACAGATATTTCTCAATCGCAGGCAAAAATCTAAATTATTTCATAAAAATTAGTTAGTGATCATTTTAATAGGTGGTGTGATGGTGTGGCCAGATGAACTTGTAGATATAGATATTGCGTTTGCCTTTGAACATCACAAAATTTTCCTTAAAACCTTCTTAAGCGAAACTTCCGCCTCACCTTATTTTGAAGTTGGACATTTTCATAATAAAAATTTCATTCAAACTTACGTTCCGGTCGAGATTTGGAACCCGTTTTATGTTTCTAACTTTTGCATTATAAGATTTGACTTACTAAGTACCTACCACTTGACGGAAGATATTGGCATTTGTCCAACATTGTCCGGGAAGTTTTCGGAATTTGGTCTACTGGGATCCACCAAACTGCGAGAGCATTGTCGAGCACTATTTCCAGGCGTAATTACATTTCACAATTATTATTTTTTTTACAAAATATAGTCAAAAAACATTATTGACCAATCACCCTCTCGGTTTATATAAAAACATTCATTGGAGGCACAAAAAAAAACATACAACCTCCCTGCATAGGTACTTAATTTCATGAAAATCGTTGGAGCCGTTTCCGAGATTCAGATTATAATATGTAGGTACATACAGAGATGTAGGTACAACTTTAAAAAGTTGTGTGATAAACACACACAACAACCACGCAACACATTCTGGGCCAAGAATTGACACACAATAATATATTTCTGAAAGATTTATTTATTTATTTATTTTAACTGAGAGTTCTGATTCAGCTACACTGGGCCAATAATACGTTGAGGAATCCAGCGGAAAATAGGATTAGTAGGTAAATGTGTAACAGCGACGTATCTATTCATCTTTGAATATAATAATAGTGACATCTGTTTGTTGAAAAGTAAATTATTAAATAGAGGGCGTTGTAATGTACCCATGCCACTGCACTAGGAACAACTCCACCTATCGCGGTCGGTGGCTGTGATCACACAATTTGTAGCAATTCCTGTAACTATTTGCAGATGGCGCTGTTCCCTAAGGCGCAATTCGCCAATTCTTATTTAATTGTGTTTTAGAAATTGCATTAATTTAAATCAATAATGAATGATTATAATATTAAATGCATCACAAGGGAAAATATGCATACTTATAATGATTAAAAAAATAGAGAAAACTTACGTACTTAATTTATTTTAGAACGAAACTATTTTTCACAAATGTCCTGTCAACGTCAAGCTGTTATTTCAGTGATATTTTTACTCGTCTGCGCATTTGACATATGTGTTGATGGTGCGCGAAATAAAGCAAAAATGAACTAAAACAAAACCTATCACAAACATAAATTAAATTTTCTACAAGACATTGGCGAAGTAACTTGTGCCCAGTTAGCACAGACAAAATCCATAAACAAGAATTGAATTAAATTAAATTTTCATTGCACAACTGGATATTTAACTATAATACTCACCGGCTACACCAGCCCTCCAACGACGTACTCCTGAATTCAGGTTTGCATTTTTTGTATTGTACACTATGTAACTTATTTTTTATTTTAACACTCAGTTTTTTTGGACTGCCGGTTATTTTGAAACTGGACATTATTTAAATCACTTTAATTAATCTTTTATAATAGATATTCATACTTTTCAGCCATGGAGCATGTAGAGGAAACACCTGATTATGATAGTGAATTTGCTTTTGAAACCGATCACATAGCAATAAGAGGAAATAAAGACTACAGCGAATTGTTAAAATACATTATTCAATTAGAAGCTCAGAAAATAAATGCACTTCAGAATATTGAAGAATTGTGCGAGGCGCAGAATAAAGCTTTGGAAGACCCTATTGGATTTGTGAAAGATTTACAATCTGGTAAAGTTTTCTTTCCACCCCACCAGAAAATAGCAGATTTACCAGTAGTTGATTGGAGTTCATATGGAATTGACACTGATATGGAGAATGACTATAAACCAACTAAAGAAGAACTGGAGTCTGCTACGAAGGTCAGAGGACGAATATTCACAGATAGTAAGCCAGAAACATTCAATCAACTGTGGTCCTGTGAGGAGCAAAAACGTTTGGAAGAGTTGTTGGAAATTTATCCTGAAGAACTTGTTGAAGCAAAGAGATATAAAAAAATTGCCAATGCACTAGGCACAAGAACACCAATTCAAGTTATGAGCCGAATACAAAAGTATTTTACAAAGTTAGCCAAGGCTGGCCTGCCAATACCTGGACGTGCACCAAAACGGGTGGGCAAAGACAAAAATCGGTCATTATTCTATAAAAAATCTACCTTCTTTCCCCAGCTTCATGTTCCAGTTAAAATGGAGGATCCCTATGACAGTAACTGTAGCGAGACCCAAGAAGGATCACCAGATATCAAATCTGGGAATAAGTCTATGTTAGAATTGTTAAAAGCAGCCAAAGAGCAAAGGTTGTTAGATGAGATGTCACCAGTTTACCAAACAAAGACTATGTGTGTAGGTTGTCAAAAGACAGGCTTTCTAGGTGCAAGGTGGACTGACAATGCCGGGACAGATTTTTGTACTGACTGTGTTGTTAAACTTTTACCTGCTGAAAAACTGATACCTGTTAGACAGGTTTAAATAAATAATTATTAATATAATATATAACACAAGCTTTTTAAATTTTACCTAACTATCCTTCTGTTTGAATATTCTTATATTATAAGGTATGAGGTAGACATTCAAATTAATATGTAAATCTGTCTGACTTAAAACTTTCAGTACTGCAGCTGGGCTAGAATTATACCATATGGCAGGTACAGAATATGGTTAGCTGAAGTTTGTTTTAGCTAATTCAAAATTTAAGTAAAAAACAAGTAAACAGATCAATCTTAACAACATCACAATAAAATTGCTGTTTTTACATATTAATAATCTCTTGATTTAAAAGCAGTTTTAAAACCAAAGCTGCAGTGTTTTTAAGTGTTATTGGTTGATTTGTGTATATCTGTATGTCAGCCTCTGCCACATTATTTTCGTAGTAGCATGTTCCACCATATATCTCAGGGGTCTGGGATAGATTCCGGTTCACTTAGAAATGGTTTAGGTACTTACTCCAAATTAATTTTAACCTAGTTTTATGTTTAGTCAATTTATTTTAGAAAAAATAAATATATATGATTAAAAGACTGCTGGTTGTAGGTCTCATTAAGGTTAATTATTATTTAAAAACAAATTGCATACAAAACCGCAGGCTGAAGGTTTCATAAAGTTTAATTATTGTCGTCAAAACAAAAAATCAACAATTATTTTCAGCACGATTTGTTTGATTATTTTCCACTGAAACAACTCAGTTTTAAGTTAAATTCCGTACATTTGGAATTAATTAGATTACCTCACATTCTGCTACGAAGTGTGTTAGTGACCAAGTATACCCTGGTGCTGTTCTAAAAAAAGGTGTCTTACGTCCATCTCCACGGTACAAGCTTTATATGTGCCAAATATAGATTTGCCCTCCCGGCAACTATGTTTCCTGCCACCTATAACTTGCGTACCTTCAAGGCAAGAGTGTACCTATAGGCTTTTTCTAGGCAAGCGTGCTCCACCCTAGACCTTATCATTGTTTCTAACGGGCATGATTGTCGTCAAGCGTTGACCTATCGTTAATAATAATAAAAAAAAGATCGTTGTAGTGATCGAGACGAACATAGTTTCCAAAAAAACTAATAAACAAACAGACACACGTTCGCATTTATTAATATTTAAATAAATAATTATTCGACCATATTGTTTCTGTTGAAATATGGCGGTAGGTGGACAAGGAAGGCAGAGGATCGTGTGTTGTGGCGCGCTTTCATTACGACCTAGGGGTATGTTTAGGGTGTACCTAACAGGCTGTCGATTGATTGAATTACTATTTTTGTTAAAAATACACTGAACCAAAACAAAAACCGAAACGTTTTTAAGAGCACTGCAGCACCGTTGTCGTATGGTACGAGTACATTTTTACAGTCCGCAGGTTTTTTCCTTAAATTACACCACTGTACAAAAATACCAGTCACGATACACACGTTATACGTCCGATTCCTCATATCCAACTGAGGCAATAAAGCAAAGTCTGATAATAGTTGGGAAAAAAGTGAGATTTAATAGAGCGATCGTGCAATACTGGGTATTCGACGCGAGTAATGATGAACCACTGGCCTGGAACAGTGAACACGGCCGGCACTCAACTGCCGTACCCTTTAGTCTAGATAGATACAGATAGACAAGGTAGATATTAACTGCTTAGATATAGTTACGCAGTGATATTGTAAAACCCGTAAATAAAACCACTTCAAGGTTTTTGTCAGCGCCTGGGCAGTGGTGAGCGCTGTGTTCGTATAAATGGGTAGCTCCGGATTCTGGACTCACGTTTTGGGAATTTCCCCGGTTTCTCCGTAGCCTTAACACATGATGACATGTCAATGTGAAATGGACCTAATGCCATCTTTCTACAGTCGCAAATCCTTTACTTCTGATTTTTGTGTTCACCGAGGACTTTTGACAGAATGTTTGGAACATTCTGTCATAAGTCCTCGGTGAAGATTTATAGGCAAATTCGAGCGTTAACACGATATGCATAATATCCATTTTATTCTGCTGTTCAAGCATTTCGTTACTCGAAACGACTCCTCGCTTGCGATCATGCAAATCTTATACTACTGGTATTCGTCTAGTGGCTAGTTATCATTCTACCGATGAAGATGTCCGCAGAAACATTACAGAGAAGAATACAACGTTAAAAAACGCTGATTTGCAAATAAAACTGAAATTTTATGTGGAGACTAATGGCAAAGTCTGTTACTATCTGTCAAAGCTCAACAAATGACCACAATACTGGATTTAGTTTGTAGGGCGAGTTTGGTGATAGGTAGTCGTATTGTCTCCATTCAATGAAAACCTAGCATTAACCGGTGGTTTAAAAACATAAATACAGCATCTATCGAGCTGACTTATTATTTCTCTAAAAAAAACGAACTTTTAAAATTTAAAATACTTAATCAACTTTCTGAGATCTGAGTATCAACTCGTAAATTATTCACGAGCCCCAACCACAATCAGACTTAAAAGAACCACAAAAAGAATAATTTCATACCACTTAATGGATAAAAAGCAATCTTTTCATATTATTGACAAATAAGGAAGAACAGTGGGTAGATATACAGAGTGGGAAAGCGACCCTTGTCAATTTGCCACTCAATATTAGCCAAGCGAATAAAAGTAATTGCTTTAATGAAAGCACTCTTTTCTAGCAAAAACTAATTTTCTTTATTTTGGGAAATATATATTTAAAAGAAGTAAGTGGATGCTATCATATTGTTTATCTCAGAGCGGTTAATTTTACTTTATACTAACTAACTAAAATTTAGATAATGGCGTTATTTACGATCACGTGAAACACGGCCGAAGCCGTAAGGCAGAGCTTATGGCTTCGGTCGTTTTTAACTTACCCTATAATATAATAATTTTAAACCCGCAAAACTGCATAGGAGCAACGAGGACGATCTAAGAACTGATCTTCGCGTAAACGGTAAAGTTAGCGCTTAAACATCCTGTATAAGTATTTTGTCTTCACACAACACAGAAATCAGATTATTTATATTGAGAATATCTGAGTATGGAGAAATATTGAATTTCCATTCATATAAAGCAAATTATCCAAAGGGTTACCTCTTAATTGCGAAGACGAGCAGATTTAAGCTCTGCCATTGGGGTAGCGGTGATTGCATTTGCTTCACTTAATTCTATAGTCGCTTCCAGTATTCACCCCTTTACGCCTTTACAGTAATTTAACAAATTTACGGCTGACACGGTATCTATGATAATGTTTTAGGAAAGTCAACAAAGTTTTACAAGTCAAGTTAACAAAAAAAATTAAGTTATGGGTTCTACCTGTTCGTTTTTGAATTGTAATAAAAGGAAAAATACATAGCTAATTAGCAATAAAATTGGTTGTCTTTAGGATATAACTTTTGAGCGCTTTTTAATTAGTATCGGGATCTGTTCATGTTTTAAATTAATTTCTTCAGTAACGATATTTGATTATATTTTATTTTTAATCGGGCTTGATTTGTGCACCTAGAATATGCTTATCACTCTTGCCTTAAAGCTAACTCCTCAAATTAAACGTGAAAGGAAACAGAGGGCGTCCCGCATCGTAGCGGTACGTATCAGAAACATGAATGAAATACGTTTCGCGACGGAATATCAACCACATAAGTATGCCATCGATCGGCGGCATGGCGTCCTCGCCACCGTGAGCGTGACGGGACCGTTTTTGCAAGTTTTCCCTAGATACTACATTTTTTTTACTATAATACAATAAATGATTTTATTAGCATCGTAACGTCGTATTTTCTAGGTATTGGCATTATAGCTATAATATGAAGATCCTAATATACGATAAAAAAACCTTCAACAATAACGGTTTCTCTTTTTAAAACTATCTGTGTGACAGCCACGTCTTATTACGGAGAAAGAGTTTGCCGAAATCTATAATAGTTTTTGTTTTTGCCTAGTCTTTTCGGTGAAATCCAATTTTTATATAAAAAGCCAAAAGTTTTGAATTCCTACGAACTTTTTTGATTCATGCCGGCTAACTACACACAGCAACCATTATGAATTCATAATAACAATCAAACAAGATTTTTTTTTTTGTTGGTTATAGGGAAAAGTTTTAGGTGATCCTTTTTATTGCAAATTAATTATTATTTTGTGACTAAGTTTGCTTGGTAGAAATCAGAATAATATTTTATTCTGATTTCTACCAAGCAAACTTAGATTATTTGAATTGTTATTGCAGCTGTCCTACCTATATGGAAAATAAAATGAGCTGTCTATTTATAATCTAGAATTTCAAAATTAAGTTAAAATACTAACATAATTAGCTGCCAAAGTGTTGCTTCTTTTTTAAATAAATAAGCTACAAATAAAAAAAAACAGTATGGTTTCTCTTCCTCTTATAAGAAAAAACCTGCTAAAACGGGAGTCAACAAAGAACCCCTTTAGTTTCGCCATGTCCGTCTGTGCGTCAGTGGTCTGCCTTAGCTCAGAAACTCCTAGTACTAAAAAGCTCTTATTATGCGTGAGTATACCTTAATATTAAATATGTTATATCCCCCTTCCTTCGAATATGTACAGAGCAACTCATAATGAGTATAAAAAAGGCAAGTAACAAAAAATTATTTTTGTCATTTTTGTGTACCTATTGTAAAAACGAAACAAATGATATGATACTCTAGGTACACATACGAGTATATAGGTACTGCTATACTGTTATACATACTGACCACTGGCCTGATTTACTGCCCTGATCCCATATGAAATAGGCGTAAGGGTCGCGCGAATTTTAGGGATTTCGTGAATCTGGTTACATCAGTAGGATGAAATAAAAGGGGAATAAGGCGGATTTGCAATTTAAATTAGATCCAAAAGTAAAATATATTTTTAATTTGGAAGCCTTAAAGTCTTATTAATTCTGTTTCTTCTTTTTACGACATTATAACTTACCGTTGTTTCTTTTAATTAGGTATGAAGCCTGCGTAAGAATCTTAATTCTGCAGCCAATAGTGTGTAATTAAATAACTGTCGTATCTACCTCGCTTGTTGGTAATTGCGAATGCGCGCTTAGCATACAAATATGCTAAGCGAATAAATATGCAAGCTTTAGTTGATCGCGTTAGGATAATTATTGGACGCGTGCTATTCCATTAGTATTTATGCAGTGCTATACACTAACTAGTGTGGTCTGATATCGGTATTGTACGAGATACATTTCGGGAAGTGCGCTCAGGAACTATTTCATTTAATTCCACTCTCACCTATATACGATCTAAGTGCGTGACATAAAAAGAGTTTGCAACTTTACGTAGCTGAAATTCTATCGACACCGACATAGCCCTTGGCATTATCCTTTACAATAGATACACACTGTATAGATCTGGAAAATCCACCCACCTTCCTTTTTATTCAAAATGTTCCTCAAAGCCATGAGTGACTATGCACCTTCAAGTCAAGCGCGATTACACCATTTACCATCGAATGTAGTTGCATCAAGCACTGGTCGTTAAAAAAAAACAGTCCTTTGCGCTGGCTAAGGAATGTTGACACAAGTCGGTACCTAAATAGATCACCAACTTTGAAGGTGTTTGAAGGCCAATATTTGGCTTTAAACTTGCCTCTATTTACACAAATAGATCACCAACTTTGAAGGTATTTGGAGGCCAATATTAGGCTTTAAACTTACCTCTATTTACAGAAAGTCGGTTTCCTTACCTCATAATATAGAAACGGCACCATAGTACGCAACCTATACTATAGTCTGTAGACTAAAGACTATAGTATCACTTTTTGTTCCGAGATCCGTCAAAACCCTTGTCCCAAAAATAGCGGGTCTAATAAAATAATGTTTTTGTAATAATAAGCGTATTTTCATGATAAAAATAGGAAACACATACTGATTGAATGCCATACTTATACTAACTGGCTATAAAGTACCATCTCATCTCATGAGGAATTATTACGAGACAAATTTGTTAAACGTATATTTTGTATCCTGAGTTTGTAATCCAAAAAGGTGTGCTGTAATTATACATACGAGTAAGAATGCCAAGGTCATTTTTGCGGTAACGGCTTCAAGCATTAAGTTGAAACATATACAGAATGCTTAAGAGAACGGCTAATGCTGTGTAAATTTCTCGTAAAACTAAATAATGATACAGCCGTTCCATTATCATAGTCTACTTGCCGGTGAATTTTTTAGGTATCTTAATTTTTTATAGAATAGAATTGTACTAACCAAAAAACAAGAAACCATAAACAATGTCATATTGGATAGAAGCAGGCGTTATTTTGCGGAATTCCATGATATATACCGGAGCAAAACGTTCGTAGAGGGTACATTGGAGTGCGAAGGGGGAAGGTCTGTATAAATGATAGCATACAGATGCTTTTCGCGGAGTATAGCAAATTGAGCTTTATTTTCATAATGTCATTTACAATGTACATATTCCTAATACACAAAAAAAAATCCTTGCCCAAAAAATTACATCTTTAACATACATAATTTGTACATTTTTACCATCATCATCATACTATTACATCATTCATCAGTCTATAACAGTCAACTGTTGGACTAAGGGACTCTTGCAACGTGAGGGATTGTCTATAATCACCACGATGGGCAGACAGGTTAGTAATCGCAGTAGATGGTTGTAGCTGTTCTTCGATATATTACCTTAGTCGCCTATTACGACACCCGCGGGAAGAGGTGTTTTGACAACTGTATTCTGTAATCTGCCGTCGCCACACGGCAATTGTAAACTATAACTTAGTTATTTATTTTATAGATAACTAGCTGTTGCCCGCGACTTCTTCTGCGTTTGATTTTGTTTTTTAATGTGGCATTCAATTTAGTTGTAGTTCTAAAAAAAATTAAAGTATTCAGTAACGCTAAGCCTTAAATGAGGAGTTCTGTCCTCTATCTCCAACCACATTCAGATCTACACAAAATTTTGGCAAAACTAAACACATATTATAACCTCTATAGTACAAAAATAATTATTTAAATCGGTTATAATTTGTCGGAGTTATGGTGTATAATCGTCAAACACTTTCATCCCGTCTCCCAAAGGAACCGAGCTTAATGTCGGTATAAAAAGTATCCTATATTACTTCTAACAGTTCCAAGTTCCAATATGTGTACAAAGTTTCATGAGGATCGGTTTAGTAGTTTTTGCGTGAAAGCGTAACAAACAAACAAACTTACATTGACATTTATAATATTAGTAGAGATAGGGATAGGGATAGGGATAGGGATAGGGAGAGGGATATGAAATCACCTATTTGCTTCATGCAATCGCATCAATGTGATGTTCAAAGCATGTGCATCATGTTGTTCAAAGCATGAGTAGGTACATAAAAGTGTAAATATCCTCCAAATTGCTGGTGCATTGTTTGCGATATCGTCACTAGTGATCGTGATTATAACAAAACCTTATATATGAATTACATTTATGTTAACATGAGAAAGTTCTAAATACCTCAGCGGGTGATAATCGCTCGGCATTCCTAGACAAACTGCTTTTGTGTGTAATCTTTCTGTGAGTAATAAAAAACCAGAATTTCCGACTTGTAGCTTAAAGAGTTGCGCAGCGACACTGCCAATGCATGGAACATGGCGCTCCAAAAGATGGACATTGGGTTCACAAAATGTGGCATAGGACCGTGACGTGTGGAAATCCCCACACGTGTGACCAGCAGTAGATATACATTTCTTGGTGATATATATTTCCATTTCTTCGGTTGTACCTCAGAGCTTAACTAAAAAGTCTTAACTATAATTAACTTGTCTTAGGCTCTCTTTTCCGTAGAAAGTACTGTGAAAAGTATATAACACTTATTTTAGATCAATCTTATTAGCCTTAACACCAAATTATTGTGATTTATTAATCAAATTGTTATATTTCCCTTATTTTAGGGTGGCCTAATTTTTTTAATTTTTTAATAAACAAAACCTGTAAAGTTTCCTTACAACATTCTATTTCACTAGGTAGGTCTATGCTTAAGATACCTAGATATTTTTTTTCTCATTCTTTATGATTTACGGAAATACTTAATGAAAAATTGCGTAATCTAGAGATAGCTCTAAAATTCTCAACCCTCGTATTCTGTATCTTTTCTGGTGGTTGCTAACCTGTGGCAACCTATCATCTTCATACAAAAGTCTAAACTTTTGTCTTGCACGGAGATGACAGGCCAACAGCATCTCAGACGAGATACACAAGTACGGAAATAGGACGATCATGCCAAAAGCCATTTCATCACTCAATAAATGCACTCTTTTTTAAAGCATTGCGTTTCTGGTTTCATCTAGTTACAGATATAAATGCGTGCAGTCTGTGTTTTTTGTTTTTTGTACTATTTATAAAGCAGTCTATAAAAGTGGATTTTAGTTTCTACCTGCTACGCAAACGTTAACTTACCAAATTCCGGTTTTGTTGTGCTGCACTGAAATTAATATTTAAGTTAATATTTTAGAAAATGTTTTACATTAAAAAGTATTACATATCTTTTCTATTCGTAGGTACCTATATGTGACTTTAATAACAATTTCAGATTACTAATTGAATATCAATAGTTATCTACACATGTACACAGAATTAGTTAACTTAAAACGTTAAAATGGTACTGACATAATATCATATCTCGTAGTTCGAGTAACTATCTATTTCACCTTCAACAAGGCTCGTTGCAGAGGGGTTCTTTCGGGAAAATAAACCCCTATAAGCACATATGTAGCAGATGATAAACATTTATTATACAACTTGAATCTATTTTCACAATTATTTTTAAGTAATGTTTTATGTGGCGTATATTCTTTTTACGTTGTGGGTGTATAATATAAATGAAAAATATAATAGATACTTTGCTTTCTACTTACATTGTGACCGGGTTAGAATGACATGAAAACAACATCCTGTGTACTATTTGCCAAAGATTTTATTAATTTAGGCTATCTTAAAGTAATAATTTTGATTATTTTTATACGAGAGCGAACTAACCGTTAAAGGTAGATGTGAAAACAAATGGACATTTATCTTTCCACTCAGCTCATTACACACAATGGTTCAGTTAATCATAACATTGTTTCACACACAATGGATTTCATGAAGCGACATTTTATTAAATGGGGCAGCTGTGTGGGATAGGTGATAGTTAATGTTTCCAACGCTAGGAAAATGTTAGCAATTAATTTGCTTTATTCCGTGTATATCTATCTATATTTCTATACTAATATTATAAAGATTTTAAAAAATGATTACAAGAAAACTGTCTGTAAATTTAAGGAAGTATTAAAGTTAAAGAGGGCATTTGCCCATCATGCATAGCCTGAAGCAGTCCACTGAAAGAGTAAAAGCCTCTCCAAACGGGGGGTACGCCCATGATCACCACTCTGGGCTAAGGGGGTTGATGATCGCAGTAGATGGTAGTAGTAGCACCGAGGACGCTGCTGCCTATTCTCCGGTAAGGCTCCGGTCCCTTAGTCGCCTCGTACGACATCCGTAGAAAGATTAATTGTAATGACAACTGTAGTCTGTATTCTAATCTGCCCCCATCACTGCCAATATATCCATAGAAATATAATAAATTCAAAAGTGTGTTTGTTTGTTTATTAATAAGCTATGTTTGTCTTATCACCGATCTTGTCGAAATTATAATTTTGAACAGGAATTTTCTCCAAACGGACGCAGCATTTACCCTGAAATCCCTTGTATTTGAAGATACAATTATTGCCGTTTCGTCTTTGCTTATTTAATACGGTCGTGTTTACATGATACTTATTTATCATCAGTGATTAAATAAAGAATAGAGATTATCCTTTGGGATATCGTTGGGTTAGAAAAATAAACCTATGTGCGGCTTAGCAGCAAAACCGATCTTAACAGCACTTTGCCAAGGAAAAGCACGCATCCTAGTTCCCAAGGTACCTAAATACAATCCCTAGAAAAAAACTGTCTTTAGCAATAGCTAGTTTTATAAATTGGAGTTAGTCTTGTTGCCAAATGTGGAATTCCAGCTTCCCGCGAGGCAATATCTTCCACTATAAAAAGTATCTTACGATTTAATTCAAAATATGATGTGTCCAAATTTTAATAATTAGTGAAAAACAGTGTAGTTACTTTTACAAGGGCTTTTTTAGGATTTTAGCAGATCTACATTTATCAGGTAGGTATATTATTTTTAAGTACCACTAAGAGCCTACGTAAGTCATGTTAATTTTTTTTTCGGCTGAGACTTCCGAGCTTTCTTACGATACTAAGGAAGATCGTTGAGTTCTCAACGATCTTCTTTAGTATCGTAAGAAAGCTGCTTTGGATCTATATAAACAAACTACAACTTCAGTTGTTTTTTACGTTGTAATGAATTTTAAAGTAGGTTTCTCAACATCGTATTCTTTATGTTTATTTTTCATTACAAGACAAAGAGAGGTTTGTCAGGGTTCACACAAGTATTGGAAGTAGAATGACGGCAGCAACACAATTTGACAACAAAAACATCATGCTGCCTTGCGTGTGGTTCTTGTGGTAATCTCCCGAACGCGATCACGTTAACGCTGACCAATGTGCCATCGCTCAAAGGCAGTTAAACACAGGCAAAGGCAGTAAACTTATTCCTTGTAATAATCTCATGATTTTCTGAACTTTAGTAAAAGAATTACTGACAAAGGATGACAAATTGTTTAGGTACTAAGTTTTGTATAAATAATAAGCCCTAAGCTCCTTTGTTTGGATAGTACAAAGCACAATGACACACAAGAAGCAAAGCGACACATAAATCACCAGCTGTACCCCTGTTAGCAAAATGATAATTCATAAAATCCTTCGTACGAGAAACTATATGGCACCTTGTTTATCATCTCCGTGTGTCACAGGAGTAGTAAATCGCAATCCTGGGGATTAAAGTATGAACTTGCTGTTGAAGACAGTAAGAGATTACATTAATCAACGATCGATTTACCAGATCGCTGGGCAAGAATTTTCTAGAAACTAATAGAATTGCTTGATTGCTTACTACTGGTGGAGGAAAATTGAGCACTAAGTCTATCAAATCGCTGAAAAATAATTACTTATAAAGCTTTTTTTAGGTAAAACTATGGCACTTCCTAAAATATCACTGCCAACCAAGTTTAAATAATGATCATAGTGTAGAAAACTGCCACCAACAATATGCGGCATTTCCTGGGATATGGTTCATCATCATCATCATCATCATCACATAAACGCATTACCGGCCCACTACAGAGCACTGGTCTCTTCCCACAATGATAGCGGGTAAGGCCGTAGTCCACCACGCTGGCCCATTGCGGATTAGTGGACTCGACACACACACACACCTTTGAGAACATTATGTAGAACTCTCAGGCATGCAGATTTCCTCACTATGTTTTCTTTCACCTTTTAAACAAGTGATATTTTAATTACTTAAAACACACATAACTTACCCCTTCATTGGGGGGGGGGGGGGGCAATTCGAATTCCAGTACCTAATTGTTTTCTACACGGAATAGTACCGGAATGGAATGTTACTTTCATCAGTGTCTCAGAGTACAGACCAGCTTTTTAGCTTATTATATTTTGCTTAGGCTAATGCTTAATGAAAACCCGTAACCTATGTCATGTAAAGCGTGCAAAGTGCTGCCCCATGTCTATCAACCTGAGGCAGAGGTGTAAAGCCTCTGTCACAAAAATCTTTCTACTAGTAACTGTAACACGACTCGAGAAAAATTTACGTCATGAAATAATTTTGTACGTGGTTCAGATTTCATTGCCATACAGAATAAAGGTGCTGATATCCATAGACATCAGTCATGTTAAACCTTTTTCGGCGAATAATATAAGTGTAAGATCGCTGAGCATAATATATATTTTTCCTACGACAGAAGAAATCTTTACGCAACCGTCGGATATTACTACTGCACAGTCTGTTGGCAGATACTAGTAGCATTAGTCTCCGTTAGCGTTGTAGCCCATACAAAAAAGATAATAGGGAACATCTGTTTCGTGAGATAGTATTATAACGCATCGCCGCCCTACTTGATAGATTCTCGTTCATCTGCTTTAGTTTAGTTTCTTTAAGCGTGAAATTGTGGTGGCACTGATATCTTTTCGTAGCATTACAAGTACTGTTATAAATAACAACGATTTATCATTATCATCCTCTACGTCATCATCAGCTCCAAATGCGATGCGAAAGCCTTCCCTAGCGACCATGCCGTCTTAACGCGGGCTGGTGGGTTTTAATGTTTATTATCATATGTTAAAGCGGTGATATCCCAGTGGGTATGAATTCACTTTTTGGGGGCTTGAAGTTATGCGCGTTTTAAGCAATTAAAATATCATTTGCTTCAACGGCGAAGGAAAACAAAGTGAAACCTGTGAACCTGAAAGTGCCTGAGAGTTCTGCATGATGTTCTTAAAAACGTGGGAAGTCCATTAATCCATACTGGGTCAGCGTGATGGACTACGGCCTTTACTTCTCATTGCGGTACGGGTACGGGATAGGATAAAGCTAATTTCCTATGTCGGGAATCAATGATATATTTCTATTTTAGAACTCATACTATTTATACTAATAGAAAAAATAACAACTTTAAAACCACTACTTCTTACTCTCGCTACCTTATCCTGCCTTTCGTACGACGCGCATACATGCTACGGAGCTATAGCTCTACAAATTTATCGTAGCTTTTTGCTACGACGCGGGAAGGAAGTTAATTACTAATGTAGATTGGATGTAACTTTGAAATATGCATCTTAATTACTACTTTGTACGCTTAAATTACCACACTATTTTATAAAGCTGAATATTTTGTATGTTTAGAGGCGTTTTCTTCAAAATTATAGGTCTAATAGTTCGTATCATTTTTTTTTTCTTTAAAGCTAGCTAAATGTGGAGCTAGTTACTGGAACAGAGACTAAATGTGCTTAAACAAGTGGTAAATTTTCAAAAGTATCTTGGTAGAAAACCAATAATAATTATTCTTATTTGCCAAATGATGACAAAAATCATTTAGTATGTCATTTAACCTTACGTATATATCACGTATATACGTGACGATGAAAATGAAAAATAAAAATACCTTGTATTGTACACCAAAGGTTAAAATACAAAAATTTAAATAACAAAGAAATACAATCATCGCATCAACCCTTTCAGATCGGTCAAATATAATATCATAATTATCATAGCAACCTATTATCGGCCCACTACAGAGCACGGGTCTCCTCCCACGTTGTGAAGGGTTTTGGCTGTAGTCCACCTCTTGTGGATTGATGTACTAAATAAAGGTTATGAAGGTTTCAATTAAATATAAATGTATCTGAAAAAGGGGTTGGAAAATACATATATCATCAATATTAACTTAAAAACGTACTGTGTGTGTATGAACACGTGTTAGAAGTTATTCTTCTTTGGCGTAACAAGATAAAAATCTTTTCAAAAAATTCATCTTTCGCCTTATTCTGCGTTTGAAGATTAAACGACTCTTACAAAAAAAAAGGTATTTATTACATTGAAAGTTTTCTTATAACGCATTATCTAGCTATCTCGCTATCGGAAAACCAAGTTTCATCATTAAAATTTGAAATTTTCGTACAATTAAATCACCGGAATGAGCCCGCAGCCTTTGTCAATTGAAAGTGTACAGTGTCAAACCTTTTTTTGAAAACCTTAAATGTTGACTATTGCTTACTTTTTCGTGACGGTGTGCGCGCGCATCGTAAAAATTTACTCTCATCATTTTTTCCTAACGCGCCAAATTTAAGGCCAGTCTTAAAAAATTTAATTTCATGCTTATGCCTAACTAACTCAATTGATGAAAACGCTAGATTACTTTAAATAATAAAATGTTAAAAAATAACAAAGTTTTTAGTCCCACCCCCGAAGCTAAGATAACTTTGTTATAAAATAAAGTTTGTGAGCAGTTCATAACAGTTAGACCGCACCGCGTTAGCAAGTTTTATGAGCACATATAACTCGTTGGCGTTTCCTCAACTATACCTAAAATACTGCAGTAAAATTATGGGTTAGTGTTTTTTATTATTCTTACTTTTTTGTTGTATCCGCTCTATTTGTTATAAATTACTGGAGGAACTCAAAAAAACTATTTTCAGTTCATTCATACTAAAAATACAGTTAGGCGTTATGACTTCTGGATCATAAATAATCTGGCGTCTATAAAACTGACCTTATATTCGTAACGAATATATAAATTTAGGGTAAAATAAAGGCACAGAGTAGGTATAGTATTTCGTACAATAATTATATCTCTTTGATCTTGAAACATGCAGATGTTTTATACCCTATAAAAAAGTATTAAGCTCACTAGATCGCAATTCCAATGTGTTCAAAACTAACCTAAACGACCGTTCTCGAATCAGGATGTCAAACCAAAATACCAACATTATAATTGTTGGGAATATTTATTTTATTTACAGCTTGATGTGCCTTGCGGCTTCGCCCAATAAATTCGGGACGCAGCATACCGCTCAAAAGGTACAGTACGCTGCCTGTACGTATACACCTACCTCAATAAATTAGATACCAAGCGTAAGATTTTCAATCGTAGTATACAAACCTATGATATTAAGTACGCATTATATGTACATATTTAAACAACGACTGAGGTGTGGGCGAATAATATACTTGTAATATACTCTTGGAGCTTTAACCACCAACTATTTGAAACCTTCAGTCACTTAAATATTGCCAAAATTTCCCCCGGGTTGTAGATTGTCCGAAAGCCGGACTTTTTGTCATTCGAAGGACTTATCCTTCAAAATGATTTTAAAACGGCTTGCAACAATTACGATAATAATTATAACAAATAGCATCAATCCACAGACACCACCAGACTCCACCAGACCTCTAAATCTACCTGTCTCATTACCATTGAACTTTTGTTCCAGTCCAGTCAATTAGCTTGTTCTATGGTTATGAGTTACGGAGTACGGCGCTAAATTCCCGATTTATTAGGTGTTGGGGGTCAGAGTTGGGAAATTGGAGTGCCTCAAATGAGAGAAATGTCTGTGCCCAATAATAACAGCTTATGACGATGATCGTAGACTCCAGTCAAGTAGAAACAGGGTAGCCGTTATGTTAAGATTTAATAACATATTATTAATACCGAATAGTGACTAATAAGTATAATTGACAGTATGATTAGATAAGGCAATGTACGTCACACAAGCTTAACTAAAGTATATTCATCTAGTAGTCTATTTGTGGATCGTTCGACGAAACTGGTTAAATTATAGTGAGCCCTTATTTGCCATTCAAGTAATAATCTGTTAAGCTTAAGTTAAATTGGAAATAAGGAGAGTAGATACGAAAGGATTCTTCCAAATCCTATCATGCAATGAAGCTGAAATGGGATCGATCGATCGATCGATAAGTTGAAAGCTTATATGAAAGTCCAAAGTTTAAGTTATTAGAGTCATTAATAGCAAGTAAGATTAAGTTCCAAAGTCAAGCGGTGCTAGTGGTTAAGACTTCTACTTCCCTTTCGGAGGGCTGAGTTCGAATCCTAGCACGCACCCCTAACTTTTGTAAGTTATGTGCATAATAAGCAATTCGAATATCTCTTGCTTAAACAGTGAAAGAAAACATCGTGAATATTATTATTTTGAAAATACTACATTATCGTGCGTATTTTGTATTTTTAAATATTTTAGGACGCAAATAAATGTACCTGTCGCCGCTTCATGCGGCAATGGCGTGGGTGTATTTATTTGAACTCTTATAAATTGATGTAGATTTTTAGTTTTTAGTTACTAGAGGTTTTATCGAATCTGACACGTTAGGGATTTGTATCCCTCACATTTCAGTAAGAGATACATATCCCTAACGTAAGTTTGTGTTATGTTTTGATATATTTCTACAGCACGGTTGCATCGTATACGAATATAAGAAGAGTAATACGCGGCGCATTTTTACATTTATTATTCATCACTAAATGTCTTTTTTTTTTATTTAAATAAAAAAGAGAGATATTATTCTATTTAAATTTTCAATTATATAAAGAGGTCACGTAGAACCTTTAATTTAACCTAGAAGTCAACAAAGAAGGTTTAATCTGTTTTGAGGTCCTCGGCTTAAAAGTTTTAGGACTAGGTTCTCATCCAAAACAGGCCCCAGGGTATCTTTAATAACAATGTACCTACACAAATAGAATTAACGACTTTTGCGGGCTAGAATCTTTGTTTAACGGGATAGAAAAGTTGTTAAAATGTTCGACATGTTTTAACTTTAACTATACCCATTTTAAAGGTCATTTTTAAACATAAAATTGATATTAATAGAAGCTTAAAATTAGTTGATTTCGGTAATGCAAAGCCGATATGTAAAATAGATAATCTTGTATCCTTGAATATAAATGCGAATCTTTTCCAATACTGACATGGAGAAAAAAATAGAATCGAGAGATGTATTTGGCTAAGAAAATACATCACTGTAAAGCCAGGAACACATTGGCAATACTCCATCTTACCCTTTGAGAGAGCATGCATTTGTAGTTCGAAAACATCTTCGTATTTTGTATATGTATGTGTTATATGATCTTGATATAAAGAAGTCGCATTAAATTCGGATATTCCAGTATTATCTGAACACTAAGAAAATTCGGTTTATAGCCTGAGCTGAAAAATCGTGTAAAGTGATGCTTCTACTCGATAGGTACTTATACACAATACTCAGATAATGTACGAGAAACATTTACTAAACACGTAAAAAAAATAATCCCATACTCATATATTATATATTATATACATATTATATTTTATTTTGGATGATTCTGTATGACAGGGTAGAACATATTTTCAAAATGACATACATTAGTATAAAGAGAAAACGTGTAGTGATAGTAGAGGTAGAAAAGAGGAGCGAGAAAGTAGAAAAATTAGGACTCATGAGTCTCAATCTCCAATTCCTCGCCGTGTAGTAGAAAGGGGCTTAGAGCTTTGATCCTCCAAGCTTCTCCCATGCGGGTCCATGAAATTTACCGACGATTATCATTTATTGTTATATAGTTTAATGATTGTTTGTTACCAGGATGGCTTAAGAGCGTGACATGACCCGATTAGATTTAGTAATCGTCGTTGCATTTGCATTTTTTTTTGGAAATTCTTAATGATTTTTAGGAGTTATTTTAACCTACACGAATAGCCATCAAAAATATGGCATTTTTTGCTGAGAACATAGAGAAAAATGAAACGAGACATAATGTTTGTATATTTAACTTTAAAGGGCGGAACGGAATAAAAATTGCGTGCCCTTGTGTCACGTCACTCGCTGATCTCGGCGACGGAAAGCGCTCAAGGCCGGCCTTCAGCGCATTCCCGATTAGGCTTCGTCACATGCAGTCGTCATCTTATAATTCATAGACGCTGGGCTTTCTCTTCGACACCTGAATCACCATATCGGGCAAAAGAGCGTCCAATTTAATTTCTTTAAAACTTATTTTATGGAACTCCGCACCTTAACTTGCTCTTTGAGGCGCGAGTAGACTTCCGACTAGCTTGTAGCTAGAACTACATTAAATTGATCTATTACGGATCAATCTAACTACTAGACCAACTAGTTGGTGTAACAAATAATAATCTTGTGTCGCGTAACGTACTTATAACTTTACGTACGTAGCAATTATAGCCCAGTGGTTGGAACTTAAGCTTCACTTTCGGGGAGTAGACTTCGAATCCCAGCACGCGCCTCTAACATTTCTACATTATGTGAGTTTTAAAATTAAATTTGTATGAAAGACCCAGCAAGACTATTCGAGCTCTTTTTACAGAACACAACTCAAATGCATCATTATCAAATCAAGCCATTACCGGCTCACTACAGCGCACGGGTCTCCTCCCACAATGAGACAATGAGAGGGGGTAAAGGCGTTAGTCCACCACGCTGGCCCAGTGCGGATTGGTGGACTCCACGCTCTTTTGAGAACTATATGATGAGCTCTCATGCATGCAGGTTTCCACACAATGTTATCCTTCATCGTTGAAGCAAGTGATTTTAATTGCTTAAAACACACATAGCTTGAAAAAATAAAGATGCGTGTGATTCGAACTCGGTCCCCCGGAAGTGAAGCTATACTGCTAGTTGCTACCCACTGGGCTATCAAGGCTACTACTTAAATAAATTTATAGTGGCTATAAAACTAAAATAACAGCAAATATCTACTGTTTACATCGCACATTAAATAGTTGCTGTTATGTAAGTTTACGAGCGCAGTTTCCAACTTTGAGTGCATGTAGTACGAGTAGGTACCTACAAATAACTACGTATAATTTGTTGTACATTTTTCTCAAAAACAACTTAAACAATTTAAAGCACTAAAACCCATTCTCACAAACATCACAATCATTAAAAATAAATAACGGAAATAGAAATTGTCAAACACATTTGTCCCAGGTACATCATAGAGAAACACTTTAGCTAAATATTGATGAGCTTGATCTTATAATACTTTATTTGAAAACAAGTTTGTACCTTTCATGTTTCTTATTACGCTTTTACGTAGTGCTTTCATGTAATCTTTTTTTCAGGCATATATAGCATCATAATAAACCCTTAGAATGAGGAGGGTTTAGGCCAAAGTCCATCACGCGGATTGGTATAGACTTCAGACGCCCCTGAGAACATTATGGAGAATCTGAGTCATGCAGGTTTCCTCACGATGTCTTACGCCACCGTTAAAGCAAGTGGTATTTAATTGCTTAAATTAGTAACGCACATAACTCTTAAAAAACTAAGAGGTGAGTTTCGGGTTTTGCGTTACATTTATACCTACTTAATGATATCATTATTTATCAGACAAATGAAACTCTAATGTCATATTAACATGGACAGATGGACACGTTAATCTCGTGCAAATGTTAATTAACAAGAATAAATCGAACCACTCGCACCGCGATGATATATCGTGTTTATTTATGCTAAACTGAAGAGTTTCAATATTAATCGAGCGCGTATAGCCGATGCATTTAAATTTAAAACGTCAATTTAAAGCATTTTCCAATTGAACTACATTTGCTTAATTTAAAGCGATTGAACTAAATAAATAAAACACATCTATATACGTCTGTTAATGCACTCGTAATTGTAATTTACGGGAGTAGTACATTGACAAAGATTTATTGTTCCCTTTTAAGGAGTCTTCCATCTTTGAAGATAAGAACATGAAATTCCCTAAGCACCAAATTATTTACAAATTTAATAAAAATAACATGCAAAACTGTATACCTATTCCAATAAAAAGTTGTGCGTTTTCAACGCTGAAACGTACAAATATTATTACGTTACTGAATTGAAATTAATTATTGAAAATAATATGTTCATAAGAATTATAGCAGAAGATTGAATAAAATTGTCATGCTTTAAAAAATATTTTGATGCTATCTACATAAATATCATAGTCAGTTTATTTACACGCAATATTGAAGAGTTATTTATCAATTCAACAAACAAATATTCGTTGGTGTTGTATACGAAGTAATTTAGCAAAGCCGCTAGTTACGTGAGTGTAGGTCGTAAGAGGTCGTATTATTTCTTCACATACCAATTACATCTCATTTTGTTTCATTATCGTCTCGTATGATTCTGAAATGAGGTATTATCTTCAAGTTTTGTTTTCTTAGAACAAAAAACGTAATAGCACCAGGTTGGTTGTGGTTATGGATTATGCCTGCCTGCCTATCCTATATTGTGATGAGCAACAAACCATATATCACAATCGAAGCGCATCCCGTGTTAAACTTAATATTATTTAGTTTCCCAGTTGTCTTCATCACCCATTACACTTGACCATTTGGTTTTCGATTTCTATAAGATCTCTCCAATCGAATTTCACCAAATTGGAATAGGACCTTTAAAGTTTTACATACAGTAGTATTGGGAACTATTTCTTTTATCAAGTCGAAATATAAAATGAGAACGAAAAATCGAAGGAAATAAAAAGTGTGTGCGTGTAACCTTTACGCGCAATTGAAGTGAATATTTTATTGATGAAAAATTAAAATGTGCCTGGGACTCCGCCATTTCATTTAATATTCACTATTTCATTTTATATTCTATTTAAAATTCATTAATATCACTTTCACATTTTATAAATATTTTCATTTGTTAAATAGGATAATTAAGAGTAGAAAATTGAAGGTTAGATCAGCACATGTAAATAGAACCTTGTCATTGAATATTATAGAAAGTCGCAATCGTCAGAAAATTTAATAAAAATTAAGAAAGAAAATTTATAAACACTTATATACACTATATACTTAAACATTTTTTATAAAACTATTGGTTTTTTATTCACTTTGCTATTCACAATTAATCCGTTTGAAAATATTTAAAATAAATAATTGATTATGATATTTGCCACTGGCAGGCGTATAAGTCAAGAAGCGTGGAGTATATGGCATATGCTTACACGACCAATCCAAATTATTATTTTTAAATAGCGGAAACTACACAGACGTCTGTCTGACGTAAGCGTTATTTCCGTCAGACAAAAATTTGAGTTACTCCCTAGTCGCGCCTAAAGAAGTTTTACTTCAAAAATAAAAAACCCGGTTTTTAATCGCTGAACCATCTAACGGGTGGTTTACACATTTTATATTGATTCACAAAAACAATTAAAAGGTTTTCTATCGTCATTTTTAATCATAGAATAATAATCGTTACAAAAAAAGTCATTTTATTAACAAGGCAAACTTAAAGTTTAGGAGATAGTGAAAATTTATATTGCGGGGCTTCCTTTATATTTTATTTATTTGAATATTATACGAAAATTCGAATTCGAACATGATTGATGATTGGCTTATAATCAAAACATAGGACACACAACATTACCGTTGCTTGTGTTAAATTTATGATATCCCGATTAAGATAAGTTTGCACTTAACTGCAAGTTTTATGTGATTCTTTTTTTTCACCAACAAATAGGTTTTATTCAAAATGGATCGCCTTTCTTTAAATATACAACCGTGTACCGTCTTAGTTATAATAAATTAACATTTAATTTTATCAAAATATTCATAATTCATAACGAGTTATGTTTAATGAATATTTTGCTATTATTTTCACTTTGTGGTTGTTCAATAATAATTTAAAATGTCCTGTTTAATGTGAAAAGCAGATCTCACTAACTCGATAATAATCGAGGCACGACCGGTCTATGAAACTATCTACAGTGGATTAACAACAAAAATGGTCAGTTTTTTTCTGTGTAAGTATTTATACGTTTAGCCTGTTCTTTTCATCGAGTGTGTGGCGAAAGTCATCGTAAGCAGGGCGTATCATACATTGCTTATTTAAACTCTCGGCTTCCTTATCGCCTAATATCGCCTCGACTGTAAAGAGCCATCCATGTACCGTACTTGTTGTATAATATACTATTATTTGACGTTACGTATATATTACCATAACTAATCAACGAGAATTAAACTTTTTATTAAACTTACTAGTATGTGAATGTAATTTAATTATTTGAACACTTAGCATTATTTAAATGCATTCCAGCAATTCAAAAATTTCAATTTTACATTGTTTTAGAAAATTATTTATTCAAAGACTACCAAAACACGACTCGAATAGTAATAAATAATATGAATAGAACAAAAATAAAAATACATGAGGAAACCCAATAAAGCCTGGCATTTCAGTCAGAACTCCACATAATTGGTTCGAATATCCAACATTTAATACAATATTTACTTCAAGCTTTACTTCCCTAATGAAGCGTTCGTTTATGTTGTATTTCCAACAAACCAAACCTTAAAAATCTGAGCTACTACATTTGAATTGTAATTTTCTCCCCCAAGTATTTTCCTTTCTGGTAACTCCGCATAATTGGATTCTATGTTACTGAATTAATTTTTAGTCGAAATCTTATACTCTTTTCAAGCCGTTTTTGTGGTTATAGTGGATTTATCACTAATTAAGAAGATTAGAGTAGGTTTAGGATGCGGACCAAAATTTAACTAGGTCTGAATTTTAGACTGTAGCCAGAGCCTTTACATATTATTACCGAAGACACTTCTAGCTTTATGTTAATAGATCTGCTAGTTCATTGATTCCAGATAATTTAAATATGAAAAATTACGCGATCTGCCGATGTGGAATAATTGTCTACTGAGTGAAAGATTATGATAATATTTAAACGTTGCTACATTAACTTTAATGTAAGTAGCAACGTTTAATAGTAGGTTTATTGAACAATGCCTCATAACTTATCCATGTTTCATTGCCATTAAAGGTCGTTGCAACGCCGACTTCGCTCATTACAAAGCCGCTAGCGAAGACGCCTCATGTCATGACTGATATGGTTTAGGATGTTAGGAAGCTTTAAGTAGACAACGGTACATAAACGTCAAACCTAAAATAAGGCATAATATATTATTATACTTAAAGCACAGAGTCAAAGTAAAAGTCTCTAGAGCTTTCTTTGCTTTAACGAGTTTAGTTCATCATACAAAGTAGATAATAAACGTATGTTATAAACGTCATATAGGAAGGAAGATTTAGTATCTGTAGAATATATAGATAAATATACCTCTAAGAACATCGAATAACTAATCCGTTTTTTGTATTTAGATTTTATTTATCTCAGTAGGGGGAGCTCACTCCTACCAAAATCGAAATAATTATACCAATATTTACTATTTACTTCACAAACTATCTCAGTCTCGTATACTGCAAACAGTTGAAACAACAATGAAATCCATTATTGTTTATTTAATGAATACATTGTTTGGTTCTGGATATGAGCAGCATTTTTCCCTCTTTTAATATTAGATGAACAAGAATGCAATAAATTCTCTGAACACATCGTTTACACAGTGCTTGTAGCTGCTGCGTTGGATTTTACAATAAAACTTGAATCTATACTAAAAAATATTCTATTACAAAAGTGTATTTTCATTTCGGTGTTTTATTATAAAAATATAACATATTTACAAAATCTCAATCCAAACAGACCAAGTCGTAGGCACTGCTAGTGGCATATAAATGTATGAGAGTTCACAGCGTCAAATATAGACATAATATTATATTAGACAATAACCACTAATCAGGTTCCGGAAGTAAACAAGTTGAATTGTGTGTTTTGTAGAATCTATACCAGCCATTGGTTTTGATTAATTATAAAAGCGATGAATAACTCATAATATAAATGCATGTTTGGAATTATTGTCGGTTATTACTATTTGCTAGGCTGCGGATTTTCCAGATCAAATGACGCATACTGATACATAATCTTCAACCTTCCTCAATAAATCAGATACCAATCGTATATATTTTTTAAATCTTACTGGTAGTGCCAAATATATAAACCTATGATATTAGGAACAGACATAAAATATTGCGATGCAACTTTTTCAACATATTTAAAATATACAAACGGCTCAGGTGTGGACATTAACAGGAGTTAATTCTGCTCTTGTTCTTCGAGTCCTTAAGTCACAATGCCGATCGCAAATGACCCTCTCGGGGAGCCACTCCTGGTTTGCCATACATAAAATACTTTAGTTCCCTATATATGGTGAATGTCGTCAAACACTTTCAACCAAACTCCCAAAGGAACTGTGCTTAATTCCGGGATAAAAAGTATCCTATACCCTACCTCATAGTATGGACTCAAATCATGCAAAGTTTCGTTGAAATCCATTCAGAATGTTTAGCGTGATGCGAAAGTCTCATTTCAGACAGACAAAAATGAAAAGAACTACAATTTTAGCTTCATTGTCTTCAGTGATTCAGGTTTTAAAATAAGAAATCTATAACGCTTCCTGTTTCGATTATAATAGTATATTTATTTATGTATTGTATTTAGTCGTATGACTCCAATTTCCAACCTTCATATCCAAAATTTTCTAATAGTAATTTATTGTTAATATTTTCTTGTAAAGCGTGTACTAAATCAATCCACGAATTGATATCGCAAGATCACCTTTTGCAATATGCATAGGTAAATGTTAAATTAATTCCAAACATTAGATTGAGGATAGGTAATTAATTATGGGCGTAAATTGATTTCATAAGCAAACAGCCCAAAACACATGAAGGCTACGTATATAATCAGAAGAGTACAATTTGTATTACCTAAGTATTTATATAATAAAATATACTGCTATTAATATATTTCTTACCAAAAAAGTAACTTGTCTAGGAATATTGCCATCATTTAACGCATTTTTTGTTGACTGATCAAGTAACCGCGCATAAATATCGCCTACTGTACCTAAGTACTCTTTAATAACATTTATTTCTCACTATAATATTATAACTTATAATAAAACTGTAACTGGAAGATTTCTGTACATTTAATACATTTTGAAAATTTTTACTGGGAATACTTTATAATCGAAACTGAGTCCAAAACAGATTTTTATTTAATATTTGTCTGTCTGTCTGTCTGTCTGTCCGGGCATCACGTGAAAACTACTGAACGGATTTAAATAAAGTTTGGTATAGTGGTAGCTGATATCCCGGGTCAACATATAGGATACTTTTCATCCCGATAAACAATAAGTTTCCTCCGGGATATGAGATGAAATTTTTTATAAATTTTTCTTCATATCTCTATTAAATTTGCACCGATTTTAATCATTCTTTTTTTTTAAGTTGACATATTAGCGGACGAAGTCGCGCGGGTCCGCTAGTTGTAAATATAGTAGTAACATTTTTCATTATTTAAGCGCGTACGTTGTACACCCCTTTGTATTATATTATACATAATGATAAACGTACGAGTACATGATTTTAATTAGATCGCACCGTGTTCCTACACACCTACGCTGTCCTACCACTAGGGAGCCTTTGTATCATATCTAAAAGTCTTCTGACGTAAAACAGTGATATAAATTAATTTATAAGATCTATGTTTACTTTATTTTTTTATAATAGTATGCCAGGGCACTTTAAATTTTAGTTAAACTTTGATGGACTTATTCATTTGAGCTAAATAGAAAGAGATTTATTTGTTTCGGTATTTCGATTATCATTAATAGTTATTTTAAAGACTTCCCTAAGATACAAGTTTACAATAAACTAACAGTTGATATCTTGGAGATGTCTCTGAAAAAGTTCAAAGTTTATGTTAAACGTAAGCTTATAGAAAAGTCCTGTTATAGTATTAAGGACTACGTCAACGATAAAAATGCTTGGGTGTAAATTATTGCTCTAACCAGGTTGCTTCTTTAATGGTTTTAAGCGACAATGTAACATGGCGATAACAAAAAAAAAACAACCGGCTAAGTTTGTTGTGGGCTTCTTCTTAGACCAGGGCGAGTTTGGAACCCTCGTAGCTTTAGTTTTAAGTTGAAGAATTTATGTATCGCCATGAACTCACTTCTATGTTTTATTTTCACGTGATGTTCGCATCAAAAGTGCCATATATGTGCCTATTTGAATAAAGAAATATTTGACTTGACTTTGACTTTATAACTGCCATACCCCGGTTAGCCCGAGACCATCTTATACACCATTATGTAACATCAGGTAAAATGGCAATCCAGGGCTAACTTGTACTTGTTCTGAGAAAATAAGAATTTCTTACCTCATTGTTGTTTGTGATGAATAGTTTAATTAGAAAACATGGACTTAAAGTTTGATTATTAGACAAAAAATGTAAGGTGCACAATCATCTCAACATTTTATATTCAATGGATCGAAACTTTACTTGACGGCCGATTGGCACAGTCGGCAGCGACCCTGCTTTCTGAGTCCAAGGCTGGGGTTTCGATTCCCACAACGGGAAAAATTTTGTGTGATGAACATGAACGTTCTTCAGTGTCTGGGTGTTTATATGTATTTATGTATATAAGTCATAAAACTATTCATCAGTCATCTAAGTACCCATTTCACAAGCTACGCTTACTTTGGGGCTAGTTGGCGATGTGTGTATTGTCGTAGTATATTTAATTATTTATTTATTTAGAACTTTATTAATCTAAGAAATCAGAAATTAATTAAATATTATGCGTTGACCATAGTAAAGCTTGTATTGTTCTTACGGATTCTCTAAGGGATACGGGTGGGATACGTGAACATTTTGTGAAGCCCAAAAGCTATCTTAAATAGCTATACAATACAGTAATTCTCTGTAACCAACTAAGGTCGTCAGGTTACTCAGTTCCTTTGGCAAGTCAATTTAACGCTAGCATTATACAGGGTATTTGCCAACCAGTGTCAACTAGCACTCGACACAGGTAAGTGTCGCTGGATCGTGTCAGTGATAATTTTCTAGACGTATATTATATTAGAATATAAATACAATGAAAGTATTAAAATGAAAGATAGTAAGTACTAAATTATTATACACTAGCTGTTAGTCCGCGTTTTTTTATCAACATTATTCCTGTAAAATATAGCTCAATTCGAAATTTCAGTCAAATTAGTTCAGTAGTTCTTGCATGAAAGAGTAACAAACATTTATCCTTAATACAGTCGGTAGGTAGTAGGATAGGATAGTAGAATGCTTTGCTTCAAATTCCAATTAAAAACACAATCAATTCTATAGACGTTTCGTCTACATAAAAGTACGGGTACGGGTTGGTCACGAGTGGGTACTCGAGGGCTATTAACTATAGTATCCCAAAACGATGTCTTTTTTAGTCCATAAGTTAGTCTTTGCCATATAACCTAATTGGTAAAGGATAACCCGCTACCATCTTAGACTGCAAAGTCTAAGATGGTAGCGGGCTATCCTTTTAGGGGTATAATAATTTTTGATCCAGTGCGAGTGTTAAAACGATTGTGGCATATTAAAAGATATTTCTTTTTTTACAAACTGTGCCTGTCAGCTAGATTTCCCTTTTTAAGGTTTCAGCATGCCCCGATTGACCTAGATCTATCGGAATGCGTTTTAAAAGGGTTATGCCTCTCTAATAGAGAGTAACGTATTTGCTTAGTTTGCCGTGGAGACCTTTGAGCTTTGGAGTGAGTCTGTGCGAAAAAAATTATATGAGGAATTACAACGCGGTTGGTCTATCTGGTGAGAAACACTGGCTCATATTTTACCTTGCTGTTCAGCGCGGAAATGCACCATACTTGGCACCCACTGGAGTGCACTGGGTTTCTTGCCATGTTATGCATACCGCAGAAAAATGTATAAACGGCTAAAATCTCTGTCCTCCTATAAGAGTTATATACCAATTTTAAGGTAGGCAGTGCTTTTGTGCATGTTTGAAGTGCACTCTACTGATGGCACCATACCCCGCGGGGCAATACTTATACTTATACTTAGGTAAGTTGTAATTATTATTGTAATAAGTCTATTATCAATGGAAAAAAAAACATTTTACTTCAAATAGCATTGAGAACAAATTGAATTTTTACTATCCCACTGTCCTCAAACAGTTTTCCTTTTAAAGAACAGCACCTTACAAATATTTCTAAAGAATGCGACTCCCGAACCTAAAATAGAATATATTTATACATACATATTTAAGCATACGCCTCTAATAATCTATATATATTATTTAACCCTAGTAAGTAACTAGTGCAGCAATAAGAGTTTGTTTATTTTGACAGAGGAAGTCGTGGGGAAGTTGGCAACCCTGTTCCCGATACGTGCCGTGATTGAACACGCATATTGGATAATGGATATAGACAATGTGTGCATAAGCGACAAGCATACCTGATCCTATTACGGTACTTTTTGTAGATAGCAAATTTATAGCAGAGCTATCGAGTAAAATTAATTTTCAGGCTAGAAATAAAACTACAAGCTGCACAAAAATAACTGTTTCAAAGCATTTAGGTTCGAACACCAAACATTTTCCTCAATAAATAACAAGATTCCCACATGATACTCGGGTATAAATTCTGTCTTGTCATAATGTGATACTTAATTAGTACGATACTATGAAAAGTCGAGTTTAAAAATTTTATGCGGGACATAATTCCTGCGAGAATTTATAAAATGAGAGATAAATCGAGTCTAGTTATATTAGTAGGTACGAGTATATGATACACAGGTGAAGGAACAATACTGGCATCTGAAGACTACATAAGCATGTCCCACACGTTGCAACCCTTTCATAAGACAGATTTCTCTTATTTGCCCCAGATTGACAACTTCATTTAAGTTGGTATTTAAACACAGGAACTTTTTGAGACGCTGCAACACCGGACACAGTAACAGGCAACAAACAGATAATAGGTTATTTTTCTTTTTAATATTTGTATATTCTAAGTATTTATGTATATTATTCATCTTAGTACCCATAACACAAGCTACGCTTACTTTGGGGCTAGATGGAGATGTATCGTCGTAGTATACTAGCTTTTCTACCTACCAAACATTGATAGTTGCGTCAATCAAAAAGTTTAACGAATAAAATAATTACGGTGGAAATATAAACTCTCTTGGATACAAATTATATTTAGGTCAAAAAGTTGCACTACCAGGATTAATCCTTTATTAATAAAAGCTTGTTTTGTAGCAATCTAGTGGTAACAATCAGCAACTGTATCAATTTGCCACAACCACAAATTCCCGTAAAACGTGTCGAAAAAGTTACTACGAAAGCATAACGTATCAGTATAACTATATGTACCTACAATGTCGCAAAAATCACTAACGAAACTGATATGCGAACTAATCGAAAAGTCCCGTGTTGATTTTTTAAGGGATATCAAGTTTTGCTGAAAATACTTTGTGATATAATACCTATTTGTACTAATTCAGAACAATCTTTATTCCGAGCATATAAATTTATCACAAAAACTTTTTAAATATTCGTTTACAAACCTTAAGATTCTTTCCTAACTTTAATGTAACAAAAACAAATGGTAATTGCGAGGTCAAATGTTTTCCGTCTAATGCCAGCAACTTCGGTATACAATTAAAACTTGGTCTCAACTTTGTTATGATAACTGAAGCATTCAACGTGTATTGATCGGTCAAACTCACTTAAATCGGCCTTGTTTTAATTACTGCACCACTTTAACTTTTTGTTTCAGAGTTGCGATCTTAAACTCAGGATCCAATTAGTTAAACAGACTCGTAAAATCTATATCTATCTATACTCATAATAAAACTGGAACATGTCTGATTCTGAACATTAAAGATGTTTTCCTAATTATTTGATGGGCCCTTTATGATCGATACTGAAATAAAAACTTATATTAAAATAAAATAAATCAAAGACTATAACGTTTTTACAACAAAACTCCGTTAAATTTGAAACGGTTCTAATCATTATTGTTGTATTGGAATGTCTGCATTATAAGATAAATTCTGCGTTAATTTAATATAGACCTAATGCGATTAGAGATAGAGGTCCTAAGCAGACAAGAGCATACCCCACACTTGAAGCTACGATTATCATTAAAAATTAAGATAAAGTACATGAAGTTTACAGAGTTTAGAACATATAGAAACCGTGTACACGACTAATATTGAAGCAGCAAAAACCACTCCACTTAAGCAGTGTTTCTCGGCTAGTCACTTCAGATTAGACTTTTAGATGATGAAAGTTGATGTTTTAAGAAAGTTTGTGAGCTAGTAACATTCTGCACTCCGCAGGTGTGGAGTGGGACGTTCGCATGGCCTTTCACTATTTTTGGACACAATGCATGGAATAATAGTTGAATAAAGTGTTGCCACAGTTATTTAAGGATTTCCCCGCTAGGATTAAATAAAAATTGCCAGACATTTTCTTTGTTAGGCTTCTAGAAAGACAATGTTTACGTGATTAGTGGTTTCAAATAGTGGATTATTAAAGCTCCAAGAGCACGAATAAATATGAATAAATATACTAACTGCTCATACCTCAGTCTTTAAAAATATTTATGACTAAAAGTTTCTAAATAAAAATACTTTTAGGAAATAAACCTAATATTATCTATTATTCTTGAAATTATAATAAAATATTCGTAAAAATAAAACAAGTTTCTAAAAACAAACGAGATGGAACGAGCACGTACTGAGGTTTTAATTTATAAAAGGTGTTTCTTACATAGAAGAACTATAACATTACTCTGAGTAGTTAACAAAATGATGCATTCATTTTAATTTTAAATGTGTGGAGCTGGAGTAAATAAAATAAAAATTAAATGCAATAAAACATTTCATTAGACAATTTACCTTTACCTTCATCCTAACATAATGTTCTAGGAGTAAAGCCATAAAGTATAACCAAGTTTAAATATGGCTTAGAATGATATTTAAAAAATAAGCGTTACACTTTTTTTACACACTGGTTATTAACTATGAAAACAGAAACATGTAAAAGAAAGAAAGAGGGTACATAAGATGGCTTTATCGCTTAGCGGCGATCTCTACCAGGCAACCTTAAGATTTGAAATTTGTTGGTGATGTTTGTATATTACAATATATCAAATGTTAAGTTGGAGTTAAATCGGGTTTGGAAGAGCTATCGAATAAAAATATTTTTAGCTCAGAAACTGCACAGAAATAACTGTTTCAAAGCATTTAGGTTCGAATGCTAAACATTTTCCTTAATAAATAACGAAATTCCCACATGATACTCGGGTATAAATTCTGTGTTGTCATAACGTGATACTTAATTAGTATGATACTATGAAAAGTCGAGTAAAACATTTTATGCGGGACATTATTCCGGCGAGAATTTGTAAAATGAGAGATAAGTCAAGTCTAGTTATAATAGTAGCTACGAGTATATGAGACACAGGCGTAGGAACAATAGTGGTATCTGAAGACTAGATAAGCATGTCCCACACGTTATCCTTGTTACCTAGATATATAAGACAGATTTCTCTTTGCCCCAGATTGACATCTTTATTTAAGTTGGTATTAAAAAACAGGAACTTTTTGAGTCACTGCAACACCGGACACATTAACAGGCAACAAACAGAGAAATGTATGAAATGTTAAGTTAGAGTTGAAACGTTGCGGCTTTGAATCGGTTTTGGCACGGTGTTGTTTTGATAAATGAGTAATTGCCGTCTTAGTGACTAAATTCGAAGAACAATAAATAGCTTGTACTGCCTAATAGCTTATAACTATTCTTAAAAATCTTTGATTGTAAAATGAATAATTATGTAAAGAAATGAACTAAGTCAGTGAACGAAGCGTTCTTAGGTTAGATAATTCTGATAATTCAAGTTAAAAAAAAACGGTAGTGGAATTTAAACAAGAAAACGTGTATGCTGCGGGCTCTCGAAACTAGCACAATTCCTTGTTGTGATCGCAACGCTATGCCCAATAAATAGCACGAGTTTTAAGCTATTGTGTTTGTTTATTCAAACCGGTGCAATGTGTTCTTACGCCAGGAATTTTAAAGTGCTGCAGTAGTTTGAGCCAAATTTTCATGCGAATGAAACGTGAGGCATTGTTGGATAAAACTCGTTAACCTTTGTATAAGCCCCGTGATATTTGCACTATCCGTACATCGGTCGTTCACGTAATCCCAGAGGCTCAGCCGTCATTGACCCTTTTTCCAACCTATAGGTACTTGTACAAATCCAACACAAAAACCCTTTAAACGGCGAAAAAGCTTTGTCGAACGTTTCTAGATCGTTCTAAAGGAAAAGTTAAAAAACGGGATACGTTTGATACGAAAGGTTTAAATTAGACGCTAACTGTAACTAATTAACCAAAAATACTTACAAGAACAGATAACCGTTAAACTTTAAAAATAAAAGGTTGATGATTAATTAAATAACAAGCATTGAGGATTATAATTAGTTAATATAATAAGAGAATAACATACGGGGTCAGGCCACAAACATTAGGTCTAAAAAATCCAATTTAATTCAAATCTCATCTTGAAACTCGAAAAAGAAATACACACTTTTATCCCTGTCATCTCTATCATTTGTTAGTTAAAACTAGTAGTTTAAGAAGGCAGATAGAAAGTAGAATCTACAGGACGACTTAAAATCCCGTAGAGATTATTACGGTTCGTCATCCTTTATTTACGTTCTATTTTCAAAGAATTTTAGTCACTGCCCTTGAAATAATCGTGAAACAGTAGACTGTAAGTACCTGAACAATCAACCGCAAATTATTTGCTGCGTTCTCTCCCGCTGGACTTTTGTTTTATTATTTATTGTAAACCTTACCTGCCACGGGGACTAATAAAAAGATTAAAATTTCCTCGGAATCAGTCCTATTTCTACGGTTATAGAGTATTCTTTATTCGAAATAAGGATACAAGAAACGGATAAGGATACAAGTTATATATGTGCTAAATTTCACCAAGATATACATTCATCTTATTCATTTCATCAATTGAAGTATTTGTCTTGAACTTATGAAAGCCTCATATTTTTTATATTCATGAGAAAATACCTATCTTCAAGATTATTCAAAACCACTAAAAAAGGTTGTTACTAAAATGGATCCAAGAGGTGAAGGGGTCGTTGTAAGGTTTTATGAAAATTTGAAGTTTCATTGATTTCCATGAAATACCAAGCACTGTAAAACAACAATGTATGTAAAGTTAATCCCGTTTATGTTATAAATCAAAATATGTTATTACTCTGAAATACGTTGTTGTCCTAGAAACTTTTTACTCCTATTTTATTTAACACCCGGGGAAAAAGCATGCAAAAAAATACACACAAAACATCCACTAGAAACAACACAAAACCCCGGCGCGATTTTTCCGGTATGTAAACATGTCAACCGAAGTTTTTGTTACCATAACGATTTTCATGGTAGGTCATTTAGACATTTTCCCTACAATTTCGCGAGAGTTTGCAGTAACGAATATTACGTTACAACAATAGAACGCAGTAACCAACTTTGATTTCTACCAACTCCAAACCAATAGAACTTATCGGTATTACTTCTACTGCTGGCTACTTTATGCCAACAATAACCGTACATATTTTTATGTAAGAATCTTCGAGTAGTAATGTACTAGATAATTATGATATATATATACAAAATCTAAATGAAAGTGACCGGTTTATTGACAGCATATCTAACGTTTTATTATAGATCGAAGGTAAGAATAATTACTTACTGACTATCCACGGTCAGTGCGCGGCGAGGCGGGGGTACCAAAGCCACGGGCCACGCGGCTTGCACTAATGATTCTCGTACAAACTGCTCCCAAGACGGCGATGTTCCTGAAACAATGTAATTTGTTAGAATGACGTTGAATTCTTAGATTATATTATCATCCCCAGACTATTAGTACTGTTGCTCACGGATCGATCGATCGATCATTAAATATTATGATGTCTTAGTGACCGGTACTGACGTCAAATAGTCCCGATCACTAAGATATAGTTAAGGAGTTACCATATGGGCTTTCAGAGAATTTGTTTATCCCCTCAAATAAATTGGAGATTCGAGACGGCACCGTAGCAGGGGGATGTTTCCTCAATCTGTAAGTGAGCGGTATGAAATAATCTTGTAAAACAGACAGACAGACAGGGGAAGACAAGACCAGACCAGGCATCCAGATGGGGTTAAAGTTTGTGTCTGCAACGTGTGTAGCGGCTAGAGAATAGGAAGGGTAATAAATACTCCCCGATATAAAGCCAATGGAACACAACAAAAGAATTAACTCTCTTAAGACTCAAGCAGCAATAAAGAAGCTGGTGATCGTCAAGTCGTTAAGTCGCTACAACCTTCAAATAAACATGCATTCAACTAAAAAAGAGGGTTGCTATAAGCTATAAGCTTGACCTTTTGGTGATAACTTCGCTAACTCAAAACCTAAAGCTACAAGGGTTCCAAACACGCGCTGATCTAAGAAAAGCCCATAATAAACTTAGCCGGGTAATTATTTTATAAATATATATATAGTTATCACCATCTTCACCATTGACGGCCGACTAGCGCAGTGGGCAGCGTCCCTGCTTTCTGAGTCCAAGGCCGTGGACTCAGAAAGCAGGGTCATGTTTGTGTGATGAGCAATAAGTGTTTTTCAGTGTCTGGGTGTTTATATGTATTTTCTAAGAATTTATGTATATATAGTTTATAAAAAAAAAATATTCATCAGTCATCTTAGTACTCATAACACAAGCTACGCTTACTTTGGGGCTAGGTGGCGATGTGTGTATTGTCGTAGTATATTTATTTTTTTATTTTATTTATCTCACAGACAATTAATATTTAGATATGAAGTTAGAGCAATTCCGACCATGCTTATTTATCAGACAATTGCAATCCTTAATATCATTATAGGATTTTTCGATAAGCTAAAACGATGCAATGGTTGTTATTGGCCACAAGAGAGCAAACGTAATTTTTTCTGTTACCATTGTTTTGAATATTACAGTTTAGCTAATTATGATGCAGTTTCACAATATAGGTTGTGGTTGTAGGTTCTCGAAGATAATCAGACACCAGGGAGCGTTGAGGAGTTAAGTAATCAGTTGCTCTTTTTTTAGATGCTTATGAAGGATAACTATTCTAACCAAAATCACGTTCTGTTTCACTTTCATCATTAAAAATATTTTTTTAAAACGAGTAGGTACTAATATATCCTTGCGGTAAGAAGTGTAGACCTTATATATTTTTGAATGAAAATATGTTCTGAATAAGCATTACAAATGAGTGTATAATATAAACAAGCTTCTTCACGAAGTATGAACGTATATCTATCGAATGCAGGATGTAACATCTCTCCTGATATATCTACCGGAGTAAAATCATTTCCTTGTTCCGATATTACATTAAATCTTCTTCTAAGAGACGATAATTGAAGTACAGTGAAATATTTATATAACGGATAAGTATTAATTACATTGAGGCGACACGGTGACGCCTCTGTCAAAAACCATCGTAATTCTGAATCTAATACAAATGAAGTACAATTTGACAAAATTAGTAGGTAGGACTTTTCATGACTGTAATAAAGATATTCGCTAGTCAGTTTCGCTGTTTTGTATAGATCGCGAATTAAGTTCATCGAAAGATCAATCAATTTAAAAAAATCACCTGTAACAAACAGTATACCTACCTTCATCAGGAGAACAAAAAGTAAAGAGACTAGAATCAAAAACTAGAATTCTTGTTATCGTCTATGGCCACTTATACGATTGCCATAACTTATAAAAAAGTTGCGTTAGTTCTTTTTTAAATTGAGTTTTTCCCTGATAACACACTCAGTCAGTCCAATAGCAACAATTAACAATAACAAGATTTATTTTTTGCTTTATACGGCGTCATTTTCAGATAATACATGTTCGGACTTACAACGTTTTTAACTTTTTTATATATTTTCTTTTAAGAAACATTGCCGACGTTTGTTTCTTACTTAACATTGTTAAAGGGTCAATAGATAGTCCGGAATTAATTACTAAGTTAGACTTTATTATACCCTCATGATTACCTAGATATAAAATATTCTACACGTACCTTTGACTAAAACTAAGAACAGATTTCATTATTTTATTACCCATGTTGCTCGCTTTCTTAAAGTTGTTTATAGTGACCTGGACATTGACTTATTTTGTAATATGAATTGAGTACGCAATCTTAACTATTGCAGGTGCTAAAATTTTAATCTACCTAGATTAAAATTTTAAGTATAGTTTGCTGCAAATTTGTTGGGTTCTGCCAGGCACCTTTGTTTATATAGAAAAAATCTCTGAAAAACTGTTATTAGTATTATGTAAATCAATTTATGAACTACTTGGTTACTACACAATTAATTTGTTATATCTGGTATTGTTTGGTTCTACAACTAAAGTTTTTAAAAATAAAATAAGTATGTACGTAAGCTTAGAAAGCCAAAGCCTATACAAATAAAGACTTTTTTTTTATTCCCCTACAAATTAGATCGTGTCTGGAAATCTCACTTGCTAGTAAGTGATGATGCAGTCTAAATTGGTAGCGGGCTCACCTGTTGGGAGTAAAGCAGTTATATTAACCCATATCCCTAATCGATTTCTATGCGACGTCGTACTGGAATGCAAAATTGCTTAGCGGCACGTATTGGTCGTGATAGTGGTAACTAGTAACGGCTGCAGTCTCCCAGCAGACAAGAATAGAGAAAATTCAGAAGTTATATTTTTCCAAATTGCCTCTACCAGTAACTGAACCCGGGACCTCTAACTTAAAACCACAATACCACAATATATTTGGATCAAATACATTGTGGTTTTGATACATGAAACATCTTATATTTACATATGAACAAGAATCGTTTTTTTAAATATTTTATACATCTTAGGCTACAAGAACGGCTAAAACCGAAATAGCTTGTGAGGCCATTCGCCAGAGAGGTTAGTTAGCTAAAGGCTTTCGGGAGGATCAACTGGGAATAATCTACTTTTCTCGTGTCCCATAGAATGGATGAGACGGGTCGAAGATTGATCATTAAAACTTGTAGCCCTAATCTACGGTCGTAATAGTAACTTCTATACTTAAACTATCAGAATTACTATAAATATTTATAATACGGGGAGCGTATTTTTGTAGAATTATAAGTAATTCTACAAAAATACGCTCCCTGTTTCATATATTTTTACACAGATGTAATTTATGGCATATAAATAAAATATTTTTTGTATATTACATGCCTATCAATAGTAGGTATTCATGCAGATAGATGTATTTTATAACATTTGTATTTAATCGTATATGTATAATTATAATGTTTATGTACTTTACATAAGTAATATTTTATTTTTAGCATTTACATAAGTCCCACTTTTTTATATTCTTGTATGTATTCTCCTACTCTCCACTATGGTCACTGGTAGGGATGTCTTACCGAGTTAATTGTTAGTATGGTTCTTATATACGTCGTTTTTTTATTGTTGAAGCGGTCCTTTCAAGGTTTGGAACCTTCGGTACAGACTTAGTTAACTGTTTTTTTTATTAACCTTCATATTGTGGGCCTATTACCGGCCCATTACAGGGCACGGGTCTCCTCTCACAATAAGAAGGGGTTAAGGCCGTAGTCCACCACGCTGGCCCAATGCGGATTGGTGTACTCCACATACCTTTGAGAACATTATGTAGAAATCTCAGGCATGTAGGTTTTCTCACGATGTTTTCCTTCACCGTCGAAGCAAGAGATATTTTTAACTACTTAAAATGCACATAACTTAGAAAAGTTAGAAGTGCGTGCTGGGATTCGAACTCGGCCCCCCGAAACTGAAGTCGAGCCTTTTAAGATTATTATTAACCTTACTTTTGATTAAATAAATATTTTACCTAGATTATATTTTATTTCTACACGTGAATAGTTAAAGTTAGGAATCCTGAATTTCTGATTAAATAGTTCACTCTGACCATACACTGGATTCAGATAGATTGCAATTTGCAGTTGACCTCGACACGCTGTGAATTTTGTGCGACACTGTACTGCAAAGCCAATTTAGCGAGTAATCGAGTCATGCCTTTGTGCATGCATAATAACGATCCTTTAGTTATAATTTTAGGTGTTTTAATAAAACGGTTAACACGTGGATACTAGATAGGTTTTATATCTGTTAAACAAGATACGTATTAAAACGTATTAAACCTGTGATTCTGACCTCGCACGACTTTTGAGAAGTTAATTTGTCCCATAAAACTTTCAGTCTGTGACCCACCGCGACATATTGCCCTACTCCTAAAAGTCGTGGCGTGATGTAAATAAACTAGGACAATCCATAATAATTGGGCTATAGAAATCAAAAAAGTTTTTTTAATTCCTACTTCCAAGGCGTTTTTCATTGTTCAAACAATAAAAAACTAAAAAAAAAAAGCGCCGCCGAGCGGCTATGTCCGCGTATATATCTTAAAATTATTTTAAATTAAAAGGGATTTTTTCCTCTTCAAATCATATTTGATCAAAATATATATATTAGATTAACTATCGTAAAGGTTATTTTGTTAAGGACTACTAATAAAATTATATTAAAATACGGGAGGGGCGTATACGTCTACAAGTAAGGTACCTGAGGCTTGCTTTGTCAACTTCTCACAAGTTAAATCTGTCTCCATAATTGTATGGATAAATCTTCACGAGTTCGATAACAACTCGAAAAGAAAGTTTGTACCTAATGTTTGTTCGCCGAATAACTATCAATAACACGACCCTTAGATGGCAAAATATCTTGATTTATTTATATATTGGCTTGTTACACGCTTATAAATTGGTACCTTCAAATCTTTGAATATTTATGTTGTGTATAAAATATACATATTTTTTTCACCGGAAAGTTTACCAAAAGTCAAGTTGATAAAGTTTGCTTTTCAATGTAACGTTGACAGTTAACCAAATTTTGTTACCGAGCTTTTAGAATTCCATTATCAAAATGCCTATCGCTTTTGACCATAATATTTCATCAACAATTTAGTAATTCTCTAGGCCTTTAAAAATAACGGCTTTTCATTTCTCTTGCTTTTAAAATTATGTCAAGATCTGCATTTTATGATCTAGTGCATTAAAGTATATGCCTGAAACTGCCTTTCCGACTCTTGGCTCTAGTCCTTTGATATAAACATTTTGAGACAAATTTATGTTTGTTTCCTTTTTCATTCTTAAAATATTTTTGTACTATTTGTGGATTTTTTTACCTATAACATATATTAATTTTTTATTTGATGTTCCAAATATCCGCATACTCGAATGAAATGACAAGAAAGTAAAAAAAAAACAAGAAATATATTGTTTCAACTCTGAGGATTGGCGAGAAATCATGAAAATACATGTACTTTGTTTTTTTAATCTGTTCAAATTCTATAAACATTTTTTGTCGTTACCTGTACGAGTTGTTCATTAATTTAATAAAAACTTTGTTAGAGACTGGTACGTTATACTTAAAAAAAACTTGGTGAAAAAACATATTGTATGCTAAAACTAAGTAGGTAATAGTTTTTGAAAAGTAAACCTATTTCCAAGTGCAAAACAAAATTTGATATTACCAGTCTCCGATCATTTCGACGTCAGCCATTTACGTGCAATAGTTCAGTAAATAATAAAACAATCAACCACCAGTAGTAGCGATATCTAGTATAAAATAAGTACTTAAATAAAAAAGCCACAAAGTCAAAATGTTATTTGAAACACCTATTTTACCAGCTTATTATACAAACAAAGACTATACACATTTTCATCAAAGTTGTTAGTGAGAAATAGTATGAAATATTTTAATGTAAACACTACATTTTCTGTTATTCAGAAACTCGGGGATGTAGCATGCCCACACTGAAAGCATTAAATATTCTACTTGAATAATATTTCAAGGAAAACTGAATGATAATCCATCGAAGTGAATAACTTCAATTTAAAATCAGTTGAACTTACTCGTAGTTGAAATACTCGCTGCATAACAAGTGTCGCCAATTCATTTATCAGCTAATCGAATTAAGGAAATAAAAGGTTGTATGAATCATCGCAAATCATTTCAAACCATAATTTAGAAACCATAACATATAAAATATATGATATTTTTTTTTTCAATCGCTTAATTTTAGACACTTACCCAAAAAAATAAATAAGCGGCCTTGAGCAGTAATAAAGAATATCTAAGTATTTGTAGGCCTTGGAATAAATATTTCAGAACCTTCAAAAAGTAATAAAGAAAATATATTCCGGCTAATGGACGCTAATAAACCATTCATTACATTTACACGATATGGTTAAAATTGATTAAGTTGAAAATGTTTTTTTTATTACAAACTGCTTCGGGTAGCGCTAGTTTTGATTTTCTTTCCTTTTTTAGTACTCTACTTTCCTTATAATAACGAATGTACCTAATAGTTAGTCTCTTTGATTGATTAGGAAACAAAAGACTGTGAAAAACTTCTTGTGGTTTTCCGCCTGGAAAACCAGCATAAATCTGATTATGGGTTGTACAAAGTACGGAAACGAAATAATTATAATAATATTAGCTGTTGCCCGCGACTTCGTCTGCGTTTGAATTTGTTTTTTTTGTGTGGCATTCAATTTATTTGAAGTTCTAAAAAAAATTTAAGTATTCAGTATCGCTAAGCCTTAAATGAGCGGTTTGCTGCTTACCGCTGAAGAGTTCTGTCAATATCTCCAACCACATTTATCAGATCTACACAAAGTTTGGGCAAAATTAAAAACATATTATAAACTCGATAGTACAAAAATAATTATTTAAATCGGTTATAATTTGTCGGAGTTATGGTGTAATATCGTCAAACACTTTCATCCCCTCCCCAAAAGGAACCGAGCTTAATGTCGGGATAAAAAGTATCCAGTATTACTTCTAACACTTCCAAGAATAGTACAATGTTCAAAGTTGCATGAGGATCGATTTAGTAGTTTTTACGTGAAAGCGTAACAAACAAACTTACATTGACATTTATAATATTAGTAGGGATAGGCATAGGGATAGGTAGTAGGTAAAATCACTTTCAGTACTTGAGATTGAATAAAAACAAATTCAAACTACATAAATATTATTGCAATAGCCAGTTAATTCATGAAAGTTTGTTTGTTAGTAGCTCAAAGTTTACATAATTTTAAGTAATTTTGCATCATGAATTTCAGTACTTAAATGGAATATTCGTGTAGGAAGCTTGACCCCCGTCATTCGACTTTTGATCCTTTTGTAACTCACTCAAATTGCCAACATTGTTAGTTTTAGTAACAATGAATACATTTATACTACATATTCTTGTTTGTAAATTTGACCAACTAGTTAAAAGCCCAGTCCATTAAAACTTTAACTTTGGCATATGCTGACACGTAGAGCCTTAAATTAATCTATTATTTTAGATGAATACAACCACTGGTTTTCATCGTTCCTTAGTATAATAAATACTTACTCTGTATTGTGAACTAAGTTGTTTTATAAGTAAATAAAAATTAACCCACGACTCAGCTCTCCGATACTACTACTACTACTAAAAATATATCTTCAGATTTTAACTTACAATTTAAATGTAAGGTTTTCTGTAAATATAATAAACTTTATATCTTGTACCTTCTTTTATTGTCGCTGACCCACTAACCCCCTAAAACGCGACAAATACATCGCTAAATTGCATAAATATAATACTCGGCGGAGCACTGCAGTCGTAAAGAATAGACACGGACATCTTTAAATATTAAATAGATAAGATAAGACAAGATAATTTTCTCTTCTGTTTGTGAATCTATTTACACTTCTTTCTATGCATTTAGTACTAATGTGGAATTGAGTGTTAGCAATTTAGACAGTTTGTATTTTTTATATTATATTACATATGGGAAACCAGCAGTAACATATTAAATTACAGGTTGATGGAAACAGCGTGATGAGGTATTTTCATCTATACTATTAAAACTATATAATAAAACTGTTACGGGTTCTTACTATTAAAACTATATAATAAAACTATATTAATTCTGCACATTGAAGATTTTTTAAATGTTTCTTTTGGGCACGCTATGATCGATTCTGAACTGACTGAAATTCCAAAACTGTAACTTCTTTAATTTTTTTTAGTCTGTCTGTATCGTGGCCGCGCATCACGCTGAAACTACAGAATGAATTCAAATGAGACGATGCACGATTTGAGTTCATACTACAGGGTAGAACACGGAATACTCTTTATCCCGAAATTCAGCTCAGTTTTTTTGGGAGAGGGGATGAAAGTGTTTTATGATTTTAAACCAAATTTAACCGTTTTAAAGTACAAACTAATAATTTAATTGGTTTGTACTTGATTTTATACTGTCCGTTTAGTTTTGCCCAAAGTTCGTGTAGATCTGATGAATATGATTGGAGATAGAGGACATAACTCCTCAGCGGTCAGCAGCAAACTCCTCACTTGAGGCTTAACAATACTGAATACCCATCCATTTACTGAGTTTGGTCAAAGTTAATTTTTAAAGAGAATTCAAAGTATTTTAAATTAGGCTTGACTACTTGGCAGTTCTCTCGCGACTTTACTAGTTTTAGTCATTTATATTATTAATAAATGTACATGTAAGTAGGTATATAATTATGTATGTATCTAATTTAATAAAAATCAAGTGAATTGATGAAATTAGTGTATTTATTTAGTAAGTAAGAGTCTCAAAGCATTTTAACGACGCGAAGCGCGTCTAGACGAATACAAATTACAAAAAGTTCCTAATTTGACTGTATTATTTCGCCCCTCCAGTATTCTTTATAAGGTAATTTTGTCATTCTCTCTCAGATAAAATTATCACAGCTATCTGTGGGACCCCAATCACCCGCCCAAGTGATAGAACTAAACGTTGTTTTTTTGATTTTGTAGCACCTACGTATTTATCACAGTTTCATAAAGAAATAATCTTGAAATTCAAAAAAATAATACGTATTCGCTACATTTTATGCAAAGAATTTTAGACAATCCTTTTTTTATTAAAGTAGGCAGTAGGTATGGCTTCGCCGTGTTCATTATTCTATTGCACCGTATTTCTACTTCTGCATAAATATGTCTCTTCTATTATAAATGCGAAAGGTGATGCGTGAAAGAAAAACAAACTGACTACCGTATGCATTCCCGGTTAGCAATTACTAAGATGTCTCCGAGTTACATCCGACATACATATTTATTATTAGAAAGTTTTTCTGTGTAAAAACATCATATGGATAATTCCCCATACCAAGTTTAACCACAACCTGTTTAGCTATTTTACCATCACGAGGTAACAAATAATTGCACTTTAAATCTAACAATCTTTTTTCTGTGAGATCAAAAAACATAGCAAGAAACACACTTTTTTATTATATTAGCAGCAGTTTTGCATTGTTGTTTAAATATTCCAAGAGAATATCCTCATAACATAATGTTTATATTTGTAGCTAAACTTTAACTTCATGCATGTTTTATTTCATTGTAGATTACTACTTGTTCTGTGTTACTATTATTATACTAATGCCTAACTGTTGCCCGTGACTTCGTCCGCTTTTGTTTTCTAAAGCATTTCTTAGGAAAGCTGTAGTTATAGATACAGATATTTTTAAGTTCTTATTCTTTAAAATTAACTTTTTCAATTAGATGTAGCCCTTCAATTCTCGCTTTAATTAAATGTCCGATTGGAATGAATTAAAAAGTATTTTACAGCTTTACAATACTCTTTTATTTAAATACGAATCAATATTGCGATACTTATGTAACCCACTTTTGTTTTTCGGGTGATTTAATAGAATTTTCGAACACAAAAGTTGATATTGTGACTTAACTAAGATATATTCTCTCCCGGACTTCTTTGTAGGCCATAATAAGTACTCTAATAACATAGCACATATTTTTATGTAATCATAACATGAAATTTTGCTGCTTTGGATTATTAATGAAGGATCCCCAATTTTTAAAAAAAAAAATCATATCCTATGTTACTTCATGATAGTTTAGCTTTCTTTTGGCGATGAAAATAACAAAAAACTTTTCTCTTTATATTAGGGTTTTATTTAGGTTGGGCCTAAATTCTCTACCCTATAAGATGAAAATTAAGTCACTAATAAGGAGGGTATTAATTAGATGATAATGATGATTTTACAAGAAAAAGTTGTAGTACTAAAACCCGATTATTTGATTCTTATCCAATATGTTTAAGCTAATATGACGTCTAAAAGCCGGATGTAAAATTAACTTTTAATTCAAATCATATCTTTGGTTTTACATTACCAACCTTTTGTTACAAGAAACATTAAAGTCGACCCACGCGTTTCGCGCGCCACAAAATAACAAACTTTCATAAATAACCATTACGTAGTCGAGTAAAAAGGGCGTTGCCGTCTCGTCACTTCAGCTTGTTTTTTTTCCATATTCTCACAAAACCTCGAACTATCGAATGTATCAAAAGTTTGAAACTCTGGGCGCATTGTTTTTGTTCCATCATGCCATGTGTTTGAAGACTGTTGCAAACAGTATAGAAAATACGGTGCTTTGTTATTTCACAAATGATTCGTTACCACAAAGCTAACAAAGGATTTTTTCAGGCTTGAAATTGAATAACATCTTTTGTTATTGCTATTTTTACCTACGAAAGGAAGCGATATTAAGCGATTGGGGAACGAGGTATATGTTTGCTGTTACCTTTTTTTCTCATAAAGTATAAAGCCTTGTTGCGGTTTTACCTATATTCTTAAAACGTTTATGTTTATTGTCAATTACTACACTGATGTTGAGGATTTTAATGTATAAAATTGATTGGGTACTTGTTAGAAGACATAAGAACTCAAGCTGTAGCAGGTGCCCATAGCTACACCAGAAAAATAGAGTAAGGAATGAGGGTTGAACTAACGTAGTTGGCCCCTCACATTACTGTTCACCTTTTAGTCATTGACCTATATTGAGGTTTAAGATGGAATCTTTGACCTAACATATTACCTGCTTATGTCGTGCTGTTTTTATACTTAGAGCTAATATTTTTTATACTTAGAGTAGTATTTCCACCAGCGGTTTTTTTCCGGGTTACATAAAATATCTAAGTAACAGCTATAATATTTAGAGTATTATAGTTTATCGTGATTTATTTAAATTGTTTAAGTAATAGATTAAAGCACTAAATGCAAGCAAGCAAACAATGTAGTACCTGCATTGTACCAAAAAAAGAGTAAGCATCAGAATAAGTATCAATAATGATTTTCTTTGCATCAAGGACGTCATAATTAATTATGCATTTATATAAACGCATTAAAGTCCGGATAGCAATTAAATCTGACATTTCTTAAATTACTTAAATTCATGAGCAATCGCTTGTCATATTTAGTTAAATCCTACGGTCTAATCGGCAATACACGGTTAAGTCGTGCGCCCTTATGGTGCTCTTTAAACGCTTTAGCATCACTGTTTAGCCGCAACGACTCGGTTATCTTGTTTTTTATTAAACATTCCAAACGCAGTAATAAAATAGTAACATAATTAGTCTATGTTTAGATGTTGCAGAATTTACAAATAACGAAAATGAGTATAGGTAAAAGTCATTCGTAATCATAAATTGAAAAGTTTGCGCATATTAACACACTGTTAGCTTGCATCTAACTATATTTGGTCGTGGCTTGTGAAAATAATGTTTAGATACGCTAACGTGCATAAGAGCAGCGTGGGCGGTGGAGTGGAGGATTAATGCTCTTTCCTATGAAGCGTATGGTCATCTGAGTAGGGGAGGCCGGGGCTGAAAGTTCCGATTTTCAAATAACATGTAATTTTATGATAAAAAAATAAGATTTTAATTTTTAATATTTGATTTTATTAAAAAGTCTTAATCGGTCTCTGTAATAGTGAAGTCATTTCTGCTAGTTTCTCAATATATTTTTTTGTACAGGCATATTTTTGCATAATTTTGGAAAGGAACATTTAACCCCACTTTGGGGCGAGTTGTTCCATGTGTGGGGCAAATTGTTCCACTTGGATAATTTAAATAAAGTAAAAGGATAATATAAGGTTTCTTTGAAATAAAACAATAATTTCTATAGTTACGTTCATTACGTTGTTATGAAATAGTATAAACTTTAAAAAAACAATAAAAAAAAATTACTAGCTACATCTAGATTAACATTTTGAAATGTTGACACTTCCATAACTGAACTTAAAAAAAGATAACAGAATATAACTGGCAATCTTCAGATAAATATTTCTTTTAATTCAACTGTAATAGAGATTCATCAAGTTAAAAACCTTACAAACATAACTGCACTTATTTTAACTACATAACAAAATAGGTAACCTTCTTGCAAACGCTTCAATAATAAATTTAATGGAAAGTGAGATCAAAACTTACAATTATAATAACTAAACAAATAACGTCAAATTATTTATCACCTTGAGGTTATCAAATTATTTTTATTAAGTGAAATAAAATTACAATGAAGACAAGTCATCAGTCTTGTTTTAATCAGTCGTAATCAACTTTGGTAACTTTTATTCTTATTCATCGTTAAATTCTTCATCTGACTCACAGTTGGGACACATATAAGTAATGTTATCAGTTTCATTTATACATTTAACATGTGCCCAATTTTTACACAAGCTACATTCTATCCACTTTTCTCTTGGTAGTGAATTTGAATATGAATCACAACAAATTATGCAGTACCATTCCAGAACCTCATCATCACTATCACTCTCGCTTTCTTGTAATACTCTTCGTTTAGCTTTTTTTGAGCTTTTCCCTTGCCTTTACCTTTTTCTTTATTATTGTTGTTTTCTTTCCCCTTGTTGTTGTTCCCCTAATTGCTTCGTCTTTCCTTGATTTCTTCTTTACCTGTTCTTCAGCTAATGCATTTTTTCTGGCGTGTCGGTCAAAACAGCTGTCTTTCTAATACGGCGTTTTGTAGCCATCTGCAATCTTGGGGATGCCTTTGGTAAAGGCTTTACAATTTCAGGATTAAACACAGCTGAAGCATTCATCTTTACTGGTGTAAATTGAAGTTCTTGGGCACTATTAATGGTTAAATCGATGTAATGTCATGTGGCAAATTTCCAGTTGTATGACAGCATTGGCAGCTTGACGTAATAACGTTTCGGATATTTTCCCTCTCTCAGTTTTCCGTTTGTAGGTACGTACCATCCTAAAAAAATGAAAAATATACTGTAAAAATGTATAGAAAATTTAAGGATCGATTGGGGTAAGTTGTTCCGGGGAACAACTAGCCCCTTTGGGAGGGAACTTGTAGCCCCAAATTATATTTTTGGATAAAAACTGTCATGCTAGCAACTTAACAAATTCAATTGAAAAAACATTCAAGCTATAAAATACCTCACAAATGCCACTCTAAAATTGGAAAGATGCACATAAATCGGTCAATAATAAAGAAAAATAGACCAAAAAGTTTAATTACGAAAAAATTTACTCACGTGGTGTTCTAATAGCACAGTGCACACAGCCACTCTTTCGCCGCCGTCGAAGCAACTGTCGGAACAACGTGCCCCGGGAACTTCCAGCCCCGGCCTCCCCTACTATGGTATCTATTGAGAATGATGACACAGTTTGTAAGGATACACTGTCAGGTGTCATATTAATGCTTTAATTAAATGTAAGTTACCGATGCTACCGCACTTACACTAGTCAACATGACTATAATAGCTAAATACACCTTACAATGTTGGGGAGAAAGTTCTGTTTGCGTTTAGTCCAACATTGAGCGTTGAAATGCTGACAATTAAATTCCTTTGTTTGAGTACAAAGTAGTGACTTGCTTTCGATATTGAAATTTTGTTCGTTCCGACTTAACAACAAAAATAATAAATTAACAAACATTTCCTTGTTTTTTTTAACGTCAAAGGTAAAGATTGGGTTAGGATCCATAATAGTTGAGATGTATTTTGAGCTTGTTTGCAAACTTGGTTTAATATCGTAGCGCTTTACCTTTTATAAACGATTCATTATTTGTGAAATCAAATAAAACGATTGTGAAGAATGGTCATTACAGTTAAAGTCTATTCAAACATTTCACAGTTTCCTACGTTTCGATACGTTTGGAAATGGAAAACGTCATACAAAGAGCCGAAGAAACTGTCTTAATAAAGTGATAAACGACTAAGACACCGGGAGGTCTTAGTCGTTTATCTTCTTTGCATCGTTTGAGTCCATGTAGGACTGAGGGGCTTCGATAATGCAGTCGTATTTATATCAAAATATCCACCACCTCAATGTCATGAAAATTGGTTGTTAATCAAATATAATTTTAATTGATTCTTGAAAATTATTTATTAACTATTTAATAAAATATCTGGCAAATATGAATTTATAGTTATCAAAAGTTTTAAAAAAGTTAAAGTTTTTAAATATTGTTGACCCGACACAGATAATAAACGAGATCATGAGAATAAAGAGAATGAGAATTCAGTGAAACTGAACTAATTATTTACCCACTTTATAAATTTACGGTAACATGAGCGATTGTGCAGTAAGTTCGACGTGGGTAATAATATCCTTGTTGGCCTCAGTAGTAAGGGTGACATGATCTATACAAACTGTAACGACGTTGTCTAGACGATATAGGCATATAACACGAGATCAAAATCATCATCTATTCTTCATCATGTGCTGTGGGATTACTATTTACTACCATAACTGAAAGTTGTTCTTTATGTCATACGTGCGTATACGTGTATACGTGTATATGCGTCACGAAAATAGTGATTAAAATTTCAGAACAAGGGCGACATCAATTATAAATAATAATAATTGTAGTAAGCCCACAATGTAGTAGAAATCAACAAAGAAATAAGAAAGCCGGGTACTTGTTTTAATACTATCTAGGTAAAGCCATTCTTATCAAGCTTTTAATCGTTTATGTAATCTACTAGATTATAATAGATAAATAAAAATAACTATAAAAGAGGACAAAAGGTATACACAGTGGAAGAAATTCATATATTTTCTCTGTAAGGGAAACGATTTATCACCACGTAAATAGGGCGATACTAAATATCGTAGTTTTGTATGGGTCTGGTATAATGTACCTACCTACTCATTTTGCTGACGCTCAGAATTTTCATGTGATAAGGGTCCGTTTAATTAAACGAAACTAAGTTATCGTTAAGCCTCAATAACCCAATAGTTAGGGAGTCAACTGAACTGTGAGGGGCCCTGGGTTCAAATTTAAGACTATTGTTTTTCTGTTATCCACTGCCGATAAACTCGTAGGAATCCGAGCACCGTGTGTAGACCAGCTGTATTATGGAAACCGAGTCTTTTTTTTTTATTTATTACAAACAAAATATATTGCTTCCTTCCTATTTTTATCCCGAAAAACGGGCTTTTTCTGAATCTCAAAACAACACAGGCTAAATAATGGACAACAACTTGACCTACTAACTGCTACTACTTTTATTATTAAGAATATTTTACGAAAAAATATTGTTTAAATCAACAAAAATCCCTGCTGTTTAAACGTATCTTTTTTCCATGGCAAGGTACCCAAGTCGGCGACTCATCCCAGTGACAAGCACTTTTAAGTTTCTGCAGTAAAGCACCTACTAATGGCTCATTAGTGTTCTTTCGTAACTCCTTTCTTGCCTACCGTTTTATGCGAGCTTAATTAATCCGTGTCGTACATTGTGTTCCAAATGAGTTTGATATTAAATTACATATTTAATTATTTTTAGAATGGCATTTTTAGCTTTCTGAAATAGGCTTTTAACAACTGCAAAAAAAAACGATATATTGGTGAGATACTGGAGAAGGCGTGGAAACTCTGCAAACATTAGAGTTATTTTTGGTTTTGTTATACTAGCTTTGTAAAGAATCTTCTTGATTCTTTGTATGAGCTAGTCCATATTTGAAAAATTACGTTAAATTAGAATTCAAATTTAAAAATGTTTTATTCATGTAGACCTTATTACAGGCACTTATTTGACTTATAAAGCGTTCATACATCTAACATGTTAACACTAATGTTAGGTGATGGTGATAACTGCATCTGCAAGTTAACGAACTTAAAACTATAGCTAAGAGGGTTCTAATCGCGCCCTGGTCTAAGAAGAGCCCACAAAAAACATAGCCAGGTTTTTTTGCTATCACCATCCTACAGCCGAGTTAATGTTTGGCTATAAAGTTAGAGCAATTTATATCCAACTTTTTTTATTATACAGGTAATCGTTAATATTATAATAGGATTTTATATAAGCTTACGTTTTATATAAACTTTGAACTTATTGAGAGACATCTTAAGGATTTCATCTGGTAATTTGTTATAAAATGATATACCCTTAAGTGAAGTAAGTTACCCTTAAATGAATTACTAATTTTTTGCAGCCTAGTAAACTGCACTACAAGTTTATTTTTACTTCTAATATTAATATCATTACAGTCCACTTTCTTTTCAAATTTTGTTATTTTTTATGTACATAAATTAAATTTTCATAAAAATAAAGCCGTGGTTCTAATTTTAATTAAAGCAATTAAATATCACTTGCTTTAAAGGTGAAGGAATCCTGCATCCCTTAGAGTTCTCCATACTGTTCTCAAGTGTTTGAATCAAAGTGAAGTCTACCACTGCACTTGGCCAGCGTTATGGACTACGGCCTCAACCCTTCTCATTCTGAGAGGAGAACCGTGCTCTGCAGTGGGCTGGTAATAATAATAATAATAAAGTTAGTATGATTGAGTTGAACTTTTAATTTTTTGCAATCTGTTACGAATTTAAATTTCTCATCTCTACGATTAGGGAAGATTACTGATACGTTTACTTCTCGCTGGTAGGTACATTTATTTAACGTGATGGCGTGCTGTGAATAATCGTTTTTATTTACTCATTATATATTTCATCAAAATCGCAACCGCATTTAATAATTTTATTTAGTCTCTTCGTATAGACTGACGAAAATATTTAATCACGTTTCGTATCGACAAGTATTTGTATCAAAATACCCACTAACATTACGTGACATAAACATTCCCGGTCAGCTAAATGAGATTATCGCGTCTCGTCGTTGTCGTACGGTATGAAGACATTTTTTCACATTCACTTTCGGGGGACTAAGTTTCGGATTTATGTGCGTTGATTTAAGCCATTAAAATTAACGAAAGGTAAACATAGTGAGGAAACCTGCGTGCAATGTATATCAACATTACAACTATACTTAAGAAATGTTGATTAAACACGAAAATCTTAGTTTAAAATCTTTAATGTATATCAATCCGCACTTAGTCAGCGTGGTAGACTATACTACTTAACCCTTCTCTTTCTGAGAGGAGACCTTTGCCCTGTAGTGATCCGGTTATTTGTTGATGATGATGATGATGATACAAAGCTAAATTATTAATTTGGTACTAAAAGCATTGCGGTGTTCAGAAGAAAAGCTTAAGTAGTAATGCAATAAACTCCATTTGTGTGTACCCGACTCACACTAAACTAAAACACATCCAAATGCATAGAAAGAGAGTTTAATAATTCCTTCATTGATTTAATATGTTACTACTGAATTCCTTACATAATACACGAACTGAAACAAACACGGATAAAGTCGCAGGCAAAAGCTAGTCTCAAATAAAACTGAATTAATAGGCAGTTCGTCTAATTCCAATTAATTATAATCGACGAACGGCTAAGTTGAAAAGTTTTGATTGACTCATCAATCCTAGACAAATGATCTATTCTGAGGATAAGTGACCGAAATTAAATCCTTAACACTTAAAGCAACCCCAGATTTGCTAAAACCGAGTTAAATTACATTCAAATTTCTTCTTTTAGTATTCACTTTCTCATTTTTTTCAAGTTTCCGGTTAATTTTGTTTTATAACCGATGTATTACCGGTTTCATAATTGAACGAACCGAAATGCTATTCGAGCGACCGATTTCATAACGTTTATTAAACCTAAATTACCCGGTTTATGCAAGACGCACTAGTCAGTCAGTCAGTCAGGGTCGTGAAGGACCGTGACGCGTGCGAGTCCTACTTCGCTGCAAAATACAAATACATAGTATAAATAATACATCATTTTAAAAAGATTTGTGTCGATTCTTATAAATCAAGATGTTTAAATAGAGAAAACTTAATTTTAAAGATATCTACTAAATTTGGATAAAAATTACTTAGGTACCCATTATATGACTCCACTTATGGCAAATTTTAAAGAAAAAGCAAGCTTTTTAAGAAATATGTTGTGCATGGAAGGAATAATTTATGACCATTTAGCTTTATGTTCTGCAAATCACAAAAAAAATCTTAAATTTAAGTTCGTAAAACCGGTTAATTTCAATCGCTTGAGTGAAATTAAATAAGAACCGGTTTCTCTGTTTAACCAGATAAAAACGAAACCGAAACCTTAACCGAAATTATTCCAATACCCCCGGTATTGGAGTTGGGCTAATGACCGAAACCGGTTTGATTCGGTTTCTGAGCCCTGATTAGTAGTTAACGTACTAGTGAGGTACTTATCAAATCTTGTAACGAATTACTGTAAATCTTTGTCCAGTTTTGGCAACATGATCAGCCGCAGAAACTCTAATGTCCCAATGTTGGGCATGAGCACCCTTTCATGAGAGAGAGTGAATTAGAGCATAATACACCCATTACACTAATTCAATGGAGATAGCGGGCCAAACGCTATCGTTTCGGCACGTAGTATTACGTATCATCATCTCAATGTGCATTGCACTTTATTCGGAATACATTTATGTCAAGGCCTTTGTTTCTAGCTCCGGGCTGCTCTCAAGTGTTAAATTAATCATAAGGCAAGTCCCAACACTGACATCTTTACTAAGACGAGTAGAAGCATTTAGATATTTTTATTATTTTAGTATTGTTCTAAGTCGCGTTTGCGCCAAATTAATTGCTAATCATATTTACAGTGGTAGGTAAAGTCATAACACAAATGAAAAATGTCAAAATATTTAGGAAAATGTACATATATGTATATGTATAAATCAAAAACCAATTCCAAATATTTAGTGTAAAAATAGATTGTTGCTATAGTATAGTTCAGAGGTACAGATATAACCGCAATCGACAAAATTAGAAAAGTAAGGTATATTCCTAACATTCATTGGCCTTACCGGTATATGCTTATTGTTATATGTTTATGTCTTATTTGGATATTCATATATATATATATGTTATATTTGTGATTAGTTATATCTTATTTATTGCACGACCTACTTTATATCTATGTTTTTCGTTTTTCGCCTTTGGTGTTCTGAAAGATATCGCTATGTAGCGATAAGGCCACGAAATTTTTCCTGTTTTGCTTTATGTTTTACATGTTTATATCTCTTTCTTTGGTAATAAAAGTGTATTCATTCATTCATTCATTCATCGTTGGGCATCACAAATAAATGTGAAATAACGTCGGAATAGTTAGTTACACAGTGTTTTATCACGTTCTGACATAGTCAAAGTGTTAAAAAACTTTGAAATCCGCTATTATATATAACCGGTATTCCACGGTTATTTGGAAGGCCACTTATGCTTAGGACGTTTTCAAGGTCAGTACAAAGCCTCAGTACTATATCATCGTCTTTCGGAAGTGTACGATACATATTACCTATTTGATTCGTGACAAAGTATTCAAGCTAAATGTAAAAAAAATGTTCTAGTAAAATCTCTTTGTCACGTTACTAGCGACAACCCAGTTAATCGATAACGCAATCCGTGTTTCCAATAAATGTCTACGTCAACTGGCGGTTTGCAACATTATCCAGACTCAAACATTTCAAGCAAATATTCACATGAAAAATAAAATATTCCCTCCGAACTACAAGTAGAACGACTTGACTTTTAAAAAGTGCTAGAGTAAGCCTACTTGAAATAAATGAATTTTACATCATCTTTAAGCATACGATAGCGATTCGTTTGGACTAAGACTAGTAAAAAATATTCCTCGCATAATAGTTTAAGCAACTTAAGAATATAGTTACAAGAAAACCTTTATTAAGATAAGCTGGTTTTGGATATTGCTATGGCCAAGTATATATGCAAAAAGTTTTTTTAGGTGTGTTTGCACGTAATCGCGAATTCACTTAATTATTATATCCACGTGATTTTATATCAACATTGTTCCAGTATATAAGACAAACGCTCTGTTACTACTGTGCAACATTATAGTATTGTGTTAAAAGGAGAATAAATAAATTGTCATTGTCTAGATTTATTTTTAAGTATTACCACGCCACCTACCGAAAAAGATCCATGACAAAAGAAAACTATTTTTGGCCACCGTACTTAACATCCCAATCGCCATTCATGCTATTTTCTTCTACAGCCCTACTTATGTAGATATAGTACCATCTACAAAAGGTCTATCTAGTGAACTCTCACCGTTTTCATCTTATAGGTTTTTCCTATTACGCGAGGCGTGCGAGGAATCTCAAGTATCTTAATTTCGAACTAACGATCATCTAATCGTTTAGGAAAAGCCGTTTTGGGATAAATCATTGAATTGGAAATATCTTGCTGAATAAGAATTGGTATTTATTCAGGAGTGAATGTAGAATGCTTATTGAAGAAGGCTTTAAGTATTGAATAAGCCTCTCATTCGTAAAGTAGGTATATCTTTTGAGGAACCTTGAAGCACTTTTAGGAATGCAATGTTGGCTGTTCTACCAATCAAAATAATTAAAAAAAAATAAGATACAAACCAAATAACAACAAACTCATTTATCAACTTGAGAACGCAATAAGTACCAATATTTTTGGGACACACGGTTTACTAGGAAAACTCATTAAACTTTATGAAACTGCATGGAAAACTTCATTTAAGCAAAAATATGATTTAGATTGGCTCGCTTAAACCAATGTCCATTAGTAGACACTTATCCAATTTGGAACTGAATAAGTTTAGAGGATACCAACATCAAGATTAAGTATAAGCATTATGGAAAGAAAATACAGACAAAGATTGTAGATGTGGGTGATCCTTCTTCATCTAAGACGCCTTTTGAAAATGGACAAGCACTTGTACTTATGTAAACCTTATCCATAATAATTTTCAAAATACTAAATTGTAGATTTAGAACGGTAATAGGTACATGATGGAAGTACAAAATATTTGCAATTTCTATTCTTGCAGTCATAACTCTTCGACAACTGGTGTACGCTTGACCGCAATCTCATCAAGTGATGATGCAGTCCGAGATTAAAACGTGCAACTTGAAAAATGATTGCGTTTTTGTAAAAATTCATACGTTCCTCTGGCCTTGAATATCAATCCTAAAGCCCCTACTAGCCCCTAAACTTTCCACTTGACGAGTTCACCATCTACTTATATAGAAACCTTAAGATTTTTGTGAAATATATAAGTTTGCATCTCTTATGTCACATACCAACGTGAAACCAACGCTAACAAAGCTAATTTTAGAAATTTGGGCCTTGAATTTATTTCATTGCTTTCATTCTAAACTTTAGCTGCATGCAGTTACCAAGTTGTCATTGGCGCTTTGCCAAAGAGGGTTTCTAAAGCAATGAGAACATAACATCTGGATCATGATTGTCAAATAGATCATATCAATATCTAATCTACCACATACCCTAAAACTTACTATGTTATTGTAAATTTCACATCCATGATTCGTTTTTCTCGTTACGATTCTACATTATGGGATATTTATATCTATTGCTTACGCTAGTGAACTATTAGCTTACGTTTTATAAAAACTTTGAATTTATTAAGAGACATACACACAGACAATATATATAAGTGCACAAATTATTTCCTGCAGGCTTTCCTAGAGGTATATGTGTAAATACCGTTCTGTTATTGTTTTCTCGCAACAATAAATATATATAATATATATCCCTGTATATAAGTATATATTTTGTATTTCAATAAATATAAGTATATATTTACTCTAATTAAGGCTTGTACATATATTTTTAAGACGTAGGCTTTGTTCTTTTAATTAACTTTTTGATATCAAATCCGGTATGAGGGTAATTGCAGTACGCTGGAAATTTGTGTAATTTACTGCTACTCGCAAAACGGTTTTATATTATATTTCTGTGAAGAAATTTTATGCCGGATTCGTACGTACGAAATCTTTTAAACATATTGTTATACCACCCAGATCATGCTGTGAAGCGTCAATGTTACTTAAATTTGGAATGTGTATGCAGTAGAATGTAAAATATTATAATATTTATAGACATAAATATTTATAAAAGCTCAGTAGCGGTAGGTACATTTAATAACCTACGAAGCTAACGTAATCCGCAACTATGCCACGTGAATCGGTCCTTACGTAGATAATTTGCATCTAAAGTGGGGTAATCTGGGTAAACGTGTACAAAGTAATGTTTGCTCTTAGCGCCGGCAATTTAGCCAGGCTAAATGTTGTTTTAAACGTTATCTCGGCCCTTTCCAATTTATAACCTATTTAATCTTTTTTCCCATTTAACAACGAATTTATTTCAGAAAGAACTTTTTCCAACACCTTCTGAATGTAAGTATACAATTTTAATAGACTTTAGTTGAAAATAATTTTATTACTATACTTAATTTGCAACATTTAAGACACGCCCAAATAAATAGTTTCTCCAATGGAATCGCAATTGGGAGTTATTTTTAATACGGCACTGAATTTATACATATATAAATATATTGTATATTATATATTAAATAGACTACGTCCTAACAATGAAAACTAACAAAAAGCTGGTAATGAAGTTGAAACTTTAAGCTCTAAACCGTTTTATTAGGTGATTAGTTTATATTAAAGTAATGCTATGAAACCAGGCATAGTAACTTTGTGAAGTATCCTATCTTCCAAGAACTTGCTTACATTAATACTTTCATGCAAAAACTTTATTTGGTTAATATGAATTATTATAATTTTTTTTAGTAGTAGTAGTAGTCAATACAAATTTGATGTATTTGTAATGTTGTCACTACTTAAACATTTCTCATATTAAGATGTTCCGCTGGCAAGACAGGACCACACACTAGATTATTTAGAAAGGAAATTAGCCTTTATTCTAAAAAATATGTGTTTAGATATATCTGAGATTTCTACTTGGTGATAGAAAAGATTTTTTGCAGGTAAAAGTAAATTTTACAAATTTACACGTCCGTATACAGAATCGCTATCACCCCTCTGTGCCGGGGGTCGATAGAAGCCTGTAAAATAATTTGAATAATTAATACTTATATTCATTCACCAAACCCAATCAATTTTATTAATTACCGCAGTCTTGGTGGCTGTCTAACGTAGAATCGTATTGGTTACAGATATTGGGTACCTACCTGAAATTCGTATCTTCTTTATCCCACTTCGAAAGGATATATGTAATAGTCTATGTATGTAAGTATAGACGTTCTGCTACTAGGGTAACTTTGATAAATGGCTTGTCAATCGATTTGTCGTTATCGTAAGAGTTTTCTTGGCTAACGTCAGTAAAAATCTAATGTAGTGGATATCATCATAAACACCTATTACCAGCCCATTACAGGGCATGAGTCTCTCTGAATGAAAAAGGCTTAGGCCGTAATCCACTAAGCTGGCCTAGTGTTGTGTTTCCTGCAGGAAATCTTGTCATTCGTAGACTTCACACGCCTTTGAACATGAACGAACATGACAAGCATGCAACAATATTGACCAGATCTTCACGGAATTTGGGCTAAATTAAACAAGTAATACAATATTCCGGTGTGACAAGAATTATTAAAACAGCTTAAGGAATGGCAGAGCTATTTAGTAAAATCGACGAAAACTTTTATCGCATATTCCAAACGAACCTTGTATATGTTGTTGGGATTACAAGAATAGTCCTACATTTTAACCCGTAATGTCAGCTATAGATGAACCAAATTGCATTCAATCCGTCAAGTAAATTTTGCGTGATGTACAGACAAACAGACAAACAGATCAACCTTACCTAACCCTTAGCCTATAAATGTCGCGATGCTGGCCTCATCTCTCATATGGTTTTAGAGCATAGACTTACGCTGCTCCAATGCGACGGGTTTGAGGATAAAGAGATACGCAGACAAAATTCCAAAAATTGTATTTTTTCGTTCTATTGTTTATCTTATTCTCCCCGTATTTTTTTTGCGAAATTTTTAAGGTACAAACACGGCCAGTTTACGATTTTATTAAATGAAAAGATAGATAGAAATAGATAAATCACTCAGAACATAGCATTAAGTAGAGTCAGGTGCATAAAAATACATGTGAATGTGAATTTGTTTTTGCTATTTCATGAAATCCTGTTATGAAATACATAAGTTTAATACTACTACTACTGCTTGCATCTTTGTTAAAACAAAAACATGGACAGATTTGAATGTTTAATTACTAAAAAACCTCAGGGCTTTCCGTCGATTAAAAACAACAGGTAATAAAATTTTCCTTGATACAAACTTTCATCCCTAATATCCACTGAGGTTTCGTGATTAGCCAAAGAGTTTGTAAGTTTATTACGCTGTTCTATATAATGAACTTGATAACAACAGTTAATTTAAACAAACCTTACTTGCTTGTATTTTTTTGCACAAAGCTAATTTTCTATTTATATTCATTTCAGGACAAAGACAGTAGATAAGAATTGAAACAAAATAAAGCTTTAATTGAACTTTTTAGTTCAATCAATAAATAACATCTAATCTGTTTTTTTGTTTTGAGTTAAAATCAGTTCTTCGAAACCTGACCTTCTGCCTTTTAGTCCACAGCACCAACACCTACTTAGACTTTATACAATACAAAACACTTAATACAATGAATCCGAGATCATTAAATAAAATGAATGGACCCCCACAATCGTAAAATGCCAACCGAGAATAATGGCGTAAGTATTGGAAAAATTTTAGGTAGTTACCGCAGAAAATTGGCAATTTACGGCGTATTCACTTGTTTTTTCCCTGTTAGTTTATCGCCTTAAACTAATTTAGCTTCAACAAACTTTATAAGCTTGTTATAGCACCGTAACATATACCCGCATAAAACCCAATGTCATTTATTAACTCACTGTGTCTTAAGCTAAAATAAATGAATAATATTCATTATTCCGTTTAAAAACGTTAACTTTTAAGCCACAAGTATACCATGTCATGTTGATGCATACCTATCCGAGAATACCTATAGGTCAATATTGACAGAAAGATGTTTTCGGACAAAAACTTTTTTTAACTGTCAAATCTCGTAGCAATACAATACTTAAAAATTGTTTTTATTTACTTATATACATTGAAATCTTTAAATGACAACTATAAAGCCAATTAACTTATTTACTAAATGCAATAAGACGTAACACATAGTTACGTGTTAATGTCCCGTTTAAAGAGATATTATCATATGTACACAATATTGATATTCACAGTTACAATGTTTTATGATGAAATAACAAACATACCTTCTTGTCTTTATTCTGCTAAGAAATAAAATAGTAGATAGAACGCTATATAGTCTGAGAGCTATGTAGACGTGTTACACGAGTACTGGCAGAAGATGTAATCTTATTGACATAATGACTATCCCCTCACTTGACCCCCTTCGTTGTATCCTCTGTCCATCTCCAGATTGCTGCACGCTATAAGGGACCCAAACATCAATATTAGTGCAGTAGTTGAATCAAATATAGATAACAAACAAACAACCAGACCAACATGCTATTTTTTATACTTACACCGCAATAAAGGTGTGTTCTTGTGGTTATATAATGACGTTTGACAGAAATGACCGCGAAATTTATCCCTGTCGCAAGTTTGTTTTGAGAAAAGTAATCACCTTGCCGGTCTTTGTTAGTTATTCAGTATGTATTAATTCAGTATGCATGTTAAGTCAGAGGTTAAAGGGTGTTGGCTTTACAAAGACAAATTGATTATAGCAACGATCACTAGCATTGTGAGTGGTTTTTCTAGAGAGCACATACAAAGCCTTTTAGAATCGATGCGAGGCACTTTTCGATTCCCTTGACATCTCAGTCTTTTGACCGGGTCTAAAACCGCCATCTGACTAAGAGTGAATATTGATTTAGAGTACTCGCAGCTCTTCTTGGCTGATAATACAGGTCCACGGGGATCTGTCTTCTATACTCCACGCTTTTCCTGCTGCATATCATATTATGAGGAGCTTTGAGAATGTTGAATGACCTTCAACTTTAGCAGAGTACCACTATAGTACACTATATTAATATGTTTTTTGTAATGTTTTAAATGTAAAAATAAATCAATATACATTAAAGGTCCATTATATTATATTTGAATACAACATTACTTATTATTAAACTGTAACTGGAAGATTTCTGTACATTTAATATATTTTGAAAATTTTGACAGGGGGATGCTTTGTAATCGATGCTGAGTCCAAAACAGATTTTTATTTAATTTTTGTCTGTCTGCCTGTCTGTCTGTCTGTCTGTCTGTCTGTCTGTCTGCCTGTCTGTCTGTCCGGGCATCACGTGAATACTACTCACGGATTTAGATACAATTTAGTATAGCCGACAGTCCGGGTCAACATATAGACTACTTTTTATCCCGATACACAATAAGTTTCCTTAGGGAAATGGGATGGAAGTTTTTATCAATTTTACTTCATAGCTCCCTTAAATTTTTACCGATTTTAATAATTCTTTTTTTATTTGAAAGTGTATACTATCAAGCATGTATTCTGTAGTTTTGAAGAAGATGTGATAAATATTCTCGGAGATAAAGGGCATAACTCTTCACTGATAACAGCAATGCATATGGGAAAACGGATGCAAGCGTACCGCCCTACTAATATTATAAATACGAAAGTTTGTGAGAATGGATGGATGGATGAATGTATGTATGGATTGATGGATGCATGTTTGTTTCACTTTAACGCCTCAACGGATGATCCGCTTAATTTTGGCAGGGACATACAATATAGTCTGGAATAACTCATAGGCTTCTTTTTATCCCGGAAAAGCAAACAGCTTCAACAGGATAGCATCACACTTTTTCCGCAATTGTTTTCAAAATCCGCGCAATTCGCGTTTTAGATAATCATGGTTTTTTGGATAGGCTTAGTTGAGGACCTGAAAAGTTACAAAGGCTACTCTTCTGTCTGTGTGTCTTAGCGAAAAACTACCGAACGGATTTTTGTACGATTTTCACTAATGAACAGAGTGACTCATGCGTAATTTTTTAGTTTATTTTAGTATGGTTTTCTGTAAATTGGCTGAAATATAACGATGTTTGTTAAAGATGTCATACTGACTTGGAGCTTTACTGGGGTACGTAAAATGATTGATAATACATAAAAATAATGTGCTACATGTTTAAAGTCATAATTATTACCTACAAAAAAGTCTGGGAGGCTATATGTCTAACTGTTAGGTCACAATAACCACTTTTTGTTATAATTTGTGAATCAAAACACGGGTACAATCTAAAGATGGTGGCATTCCTATCATGAATATAATCCTTATCCAAATAAGTAGTTTTATAATATAAATTGATTATGTACCTACAAATTCCTCTTTATATTATTCAAATTATACCTATGTTTAGAAGTTACAACGGGTATAGAAATGCTAAAAGCAAGAAAAATTGCGCGGGCAGCTAGTAACTTTATAAAAGAGATAGATGTCTAATTATTAGAAGGTTATCAACATCACATCCAATAACAATTGAGAAAAATGTTCCTAGACTCTAGTTCCTTCAGTTCCTAGATCTGTCGAAACACTGTATTCTCAACAAGGTTAAGGGGTAACAACAATATTTCGCTCCTTATGTAGTTAACATTAAATCTACTAGCACGAAACATTTTATCCACGTTTGTTATAGGAACATATATTTATCCCGCTACGTATTACTTGAGTAGGTATATTCATGAGGTAAATATAGGTTTTCAAAGCAAGTGCTTTACCAGAAAAGTGCAAACTATTTTCGTTACGCTGTAAACAAGATTGCACCTTTTGCATTAGATAAAAAAAAAAGATTTTTATTGTTCTTGTAAACAAAAACAGCTAATCTCACAATACTTACTCTACTGCAAACTCAGTAGGGAACTCACCGGGTCTATCATGAATACCAACATTATCATATACTTCCCGCTTATTATTATAAATCGTTAATTTATTGAGATTATAATTTTGATGCGTACAATTGGCTGAGTGCATATTGATGAAATATAGCCGCAGGTCAAGGTAATGTTGATAATATTTTCAATAAGTTTTTCTCTGCAGCACGCTGTTAAAGTATACTTTATTTTCCAGTTTTAATGAGACAGTATTAACTCTCTCATTAAAACTGGTTACAATGTGGAATTATCAAAAAGTTCTGTCTTATACTGTCGCGAATAAAGGGAAAATAAAAAGTTTAATAATAACGCCGATATCAGTGTACTAACGTCAATAATTCTGTTTATACAACACAAACTCAATATGAAAATGGTTTGTTTTTCTCGCTGCGGAGAACTGCAAATATGACGGTTTTCAAATAACGCAGTTTTTTCACAAAGAGACAATGTTTTTATATTTAGTATCCAATATCTGTATCCATTTATCTAAAATGACAAGTATTTTTATGCACATACTTAGCGGATGCCCGCGTTTTTTTTTTTTTTGATTCATCTCGAAGGAACAGATTATTTGAGAGATATGGGGCAGTAGCAGTAGCAAAAAAAATTAACACTATAAACAAATCGAACACTAAAAACGAATCAATAGTAACCATTACGTTAAGAGAAAAGTTACTAACATACATAGTTTTGTTTATAGTTTTTAAAAATAACTTTTTCTATAAAGTGTAGCTCTAAAACAACTGGTTAGGTGTAGTCCTTAAATTTTTAAAATTGAATGAATGAAAAAGTATTTTATAGCTAAAAAAATACAGCATCTTGTTTTATTACTTAACTTTATGAATTTTACCTCAGTTTAGTTTTTACTAGATCTTTTTGGTTTCAATCAAAAAGCACGATTCTCTTAATGGCAAGAGAACCATTAAATAGAGGTACAAATAATAAACAAAATAGAAAAACTAACAGAAGTACATTTAAAAGAATCGCCTACCATGACCTATATCTCTGCTTCAAAACTGATTGGACACTTTTGCTTTAAAGCCACAATTCTAAAAATAAAGGGATGTAATAACACAGAAACCGAAGCTTAATTCGTTGATTTCGTACGGACAGGCTGAAACGGAGCTTTATTAATGGCATTTTGCTGCCAGCCTGCCCGTTTATATGTTACAGATCTCTATATTCCGTACGCCGTGATATATATATATATATATACATTATACCTTATAACACGGTGCTTAAAAACAAAATATTGAAAACGTCGATTCCGTTAACCGTCTCTCGAACTTGGCCGGTATCATTTTAGGAGCACAATAGATAAACTTTTTTGTTTATTCACCAAAACGTTTGATTTATTATGTAATAAATCAAATTCACTAAATAACAACTTAAATTCCACTCTTTTACAAACAGTATGTTCAACAACATTTGTTCATAAATAATGTAGGCCGCAATTCACAATGCAAATTTATGGATACACATTCAAATATAATGCTGTTGAGGTAAGCCCTCGAAGGTACGGAAAGGATCTTCCGGCTTTCCGTTATAAACTCCAAAATATACTTTTCGGTATTATAAAATTTTAAACGAAGTTAGTGAGTAAAAAACAAATTCTTATCTAAAGTTTGTTAAGGTTTTTATACATATTCACAGTCATTAAAAATCTACAGAATGCAATAGTAACCCTATACCACATTGAAACGGTAATGCAGACAATTTGCATTTAAAGTAGTCTAATTTGGGTCAAAGCGTATAAAGCGATGTTGCCTCTTAGCACCAGCCATTTGCTCGGGTTTATTGTAGTTTTCGAGTGTTTTTTACAGCCACGTTTACCTTTCGTTTCAAGCAGACCACGATATCTTATTCCTGATTAAACGGATTTCAAACAATCATAGTCTTCTCAAACGAGCGACTTTGCCTATTGGACATACTTGTATACCAATATAGGACTAGTAACGATTAGCTCTTTAAGATCTTACCCCCTTTTTAGGTTATATTTATATTTACCCCGTTTATTTTAGGTTATATTTATATTTTAAAGAAACACTATTACTATAATAAAACTCAATCAAAGTAAAATCAAAATTGTATGATATAAAATTTGATATTTATTTCATAAATGAATAATTAATAAGAATAATGATCGCCGTATTGGCTCTTATCTTCCTGATATTTAGTACTGTTTTCAGTAGATTTAAAGAAGTTTATATTGCTATAGAAAGTGGAACCTCAACAATAAGACTACTGTCTTATGTAATAAATCAAATTCATCGTGATGCATTCTACTGAATGCATCACGATGAATTTGATACATACTCTCTAGTTTATATAGTATATATACATATAGCATATTACATCTGATTTATAAAAAAAATTGTTGTCTGTAAAGTCGGCTTACTGACGATAGTTGAAAGTGACAACGTCGTAAGAAAATACTGATGAAATGGTTGCATTTTTCAAAAGAAAATTTTAATTTTATTTGTTTGATAGATATTATCGTTGCTATAAACAATTGACACCACATTCACTTCTCACTGCACTTCATCCTTGCCGAAAACATTTAAATGTATTATTGTATAGAAGCTGTCCACGCGGAAGCATCGCTCACTCAAGTAGGAGAGAGACAGATGTCGACCGCGGAGGCCGACTGTGCCTCGCTTGCACTTCAAGCCTTGAACGGAACGCCTACAATAGTAACGCCGCATACGTCATGTTTTTTCGTGCGTGCAGCCGGCTCCATCGAATTATAAGACGTTGTCACGTCAAAAACGAAGCTTTAAAAAAGTCTGTTTAAAAATCCTTATAATTAGTGGTGCGGATGCCCGAGGCTTTGTCTGCGTAGAATTCCTGATTTCCCTTGAGCTTGATCCTAAATGGTGCCTATTGTCCAGAAAGAAAGCTACCTGCAAATTTCCTTAAGATCAGTTCAAAAGTTTTTATTAACCTATTATGCTAATTTAAGTGTCTCTAACTTCAAAAACAGGACTTAAATATTAAGTTCCAATCCCTGTTTTACCCTTTTAGGGATAAAAAATTTCTCATATGCATATATATCACCTATTTTCTAAATTTCAAGTTTATAGACTTTGTAATAACAAAATTCAGCAGAAACTTGCTTCCCCTATATTACCATCCTGAGAAGATTATATCCAAAAAAACCGTTGATACAACTATTATTCACCCCTTAAGGAAGTTGGTCCTATCGTCAGGGTCAGCATCAGGGTCTGTCAGGGTGTAGCCCTACCTTTTAAGCTAATAGGCTTTATAGTTTTTGAGATTTCATGATAAATCAGTCAGTCAGTCAGTTAGTCACATTTTGCTTTTAAATATATAGATTACGTAATGACCTGAATACTATTTTAAATTAAAATTATTTAAACAGTGAAACCTTTATTAGAAAGGTAATAGAAAAGCTCTCGTTAACTAATTATTTAATTTTGTGTCCTAAAGAAAACGTTAATATAACCTTCATCTCTAATTAAGCATGGCTAAGTAATTTCAAGCAAAAAATAAAACGAAACAAGGTTACAAAAAAACGGTTTATTTATTCCTGAAACAAAATGAATAATACTAAACTCGTACACTGAAAAGCTTCTTGTTTTAGACCGCATTTTCTTGTTTTATAATTAAATACAATAGGTGTAGCAGCTACGTTGATTATATCATCTAAGTGACCTATGCGACTTTATTTAAGGTATTTCGCGCCGTATCTGGAAATTGTAAAGTATTTTCTGGTTGATTAAATTTTACGGTAATATCATTTGATATTTCAGCGGAATTACTCACCTATTTGGGTAAGGCGTTAAGCTCCCAAAACTAGGCCGCAGCACCATCAATAAGGCTATCAGTTAGTGTCAGGACCATAAATCCATCTGTCTGTGTTTTATGAGAGTAATGGTGCCAGATTTTAGCGCGTATTTGCAAAGGTACCGTTTTTATCAACACCTATGAATATTTAACATCACTGTTCAATTTCGTACCTTCATTGTGTATACATTAATGGTGTTAGCCATTGATTATTACTACTAGCTCCGAACCTTCTCTTGGGAGACACAAGTAAGTTTTGTTGTTACGTTTTATAATGAAACATGTTTACCTATCTAACTAATTTTGAAAAGTATGTAATACAACTCCAATATAAGCCTACTTTTGATTTCGGAACTATTAAACTAAATAATATGCGTACATGTTCTACTTTTAAATATTACTATAGTGTTATATACTTTTACATTATTTTGTTTAATTCTCCACTTGTATAATAATGTACCTACAATACATTCGTATTTTGATTCTAGAGAACAAAGACTAGGTAGACAAAAGTTATCGTCGTGGCAACGCGTTGCATAACAAAATTACGTCTTAAATAGTTTTTATTAACACGGTTTTACGTTTCATTTAACATAGCACACCAGTGAAGGATCACTATTTCTCAACATTATATGATCAAAAAATCCTGCAATTTAAGAGTTTAATAAATATTTTTTCAAATATGCATATTTATAAGTGATTTAAGCATTCTATTCGGTAAGAAACAAAGAAAGTAGGTATACTTCATTGCACACCAAGCAACATACAACATCGCCATAAAACGACACATTAAACTTAAGTTATTCAATTGGCCGCCTTATCGCTAAAAAGCGATCTCTGCCAGGTAACCAAACTGCAGAAAACATAGTGAGTAGGGACTATATGCTTACGGTTCCAAAACCTCAAATTGCTTGTTGATTTCCTTGAAACTAGGCAAGTTAATAAAACATATGGCCTATTTTACGCATACAACCTTCTAGATATGCAGTCATTATCACGGAGTCAACCTGATGAAAAATACCTGATATTCCTCCATATTTAACATAAATCTAACTTATACCAAAATGCTAAAAAATTCGCCATTCCTACTCGCACTTGTTTCTCTTACTTCATTTTATCACACTAAGATTATTATGAAAGTTTCTCAAGATGTTTGAATGTGTATATATTTGTTACCTAATTATGTTTTAATCACTAAACGAAAGGCACACAGATGGACAATGTCCAAAATTTACTAGAAGCATTTTTAATACGACATAGAGAATACCCCAAAATGGCCTGTAAAAATTGTTGCGTCGAAAACTGGCCTTTGTCATGAATGTTAATTATTCAGAAGCGCTTTCAAAGCAATTTCTTTGTGAAATTTAAGAATTAGCCATGTACTCTTAAGCGTACAAACAATGAAGCGCATTCTATGAGGATCCTTATCTTAAAAGAAAAATACAGAAATCATGAATTTTTCCCATCCATGGGACTTGTTGGACTTGGAAAACTGTTGGTATTGTCTTGACCTATTTTTTATTTTATTGTAAAAAAAACCAACAAAGCAGTTGCAAACACCATTTTCCTTGAAGTTAAAGTAAACAGTATTTACTTACAACAGTACTACTACATTATTGACTTTCATAATGGCTAGAGTGCATTCTACAATCATTTTATTTTAACAGCCATCTGAGTAAAGAACTTCGCTGAAAGTCTGAACTTTAAGCTTAAGCTACGATAGACTGGGCCAAACTGGCGCAGCAGTTAAATTTTTTTCCTTACAAGTAATGTATGCTGGGTTAAATGGTCTAATTATAACTAACAACTTAATTATAAAGGCATATGGTTACAAGCTTCGTCTTATAAGTCTTTCGTATTTAGTCTTTAGGCTCAAAAAATTGAGAGTTAAAAGTCTAGTTGAGTTATGAGGCGTTAAAAGAGCCTAGTCCAAAAAAGAACTTTAAAGACTAATTCTCATTCCTCACTGCACCCAGCTCGAAAGATAGAACGATAAAAACAACTGAACTGACCTTAAATTTCAGGTTGTACCAAAAATACATTATATCGGGCTTACATTGAACCAGCCTATAACGGCATCTGAATCAACGGCAACGAGAATCTTAATCAAGTGGGTATTAAGTTCATAGAATTCCTTTTATGAAACCTTAAGAGAAAATCTTGTGTATACAATGTCCGTACTCATAAAAATATACAAGGTACAAATCTCTAAGGAACATTAAAAGAACCGCGAGCCTTATAGGACATAAATCTTGTGTAATAAAGAACAAGTCTCAATCTCACAACATATATAAAATATTCATGAAGTTACGGCGCAGCTGGAGAGATAAATATCGTTATCTAGACACAATGCAGTGTGTGAAGCGAAGTTCAAAAAAGAAAACGAAGAATGTGTTATGTTATTAAACACGAACCATTCATGTGAACTTTAAGATTCCTTTGAATGTTTTTTTAATGCCTTGATAATTGTCTTATTTTTATTCAGATTAAAGTTATGTTAAGTATATAGAACAATGTGTTTTCACTATGGATGTGTGTTTGTCTGTTAGTGTGTGTGTGTGTGTGTGTGAGTGTATGAGAGCGTGTGTGTGTTATATATTTTTTCAAAACTCCCTACACAACAATATGGGTAGCAGAAAATAGGGTCTTGCCTAGTGTCGGGGGATTTTAAATTATTTTTTTTCCTTCGAAAATTCTTTGTTACATTTTGTAATATATAGGTTGACGGGGAATTTTCGACAAATCAATAATAATTTTGCTATACTTACTTAAAGTATTAACATAAATAAGCGGGAGTGGGTAAAGCAGCTCGTTAGTGTTCTTTCTTCTGGCTTGCTTTACAAATATCATTATTACAGGCTGAAGTCTTGTTATTACTGCAGTAAAGCAAAGCTCCTTTTACTCGCTTAATGTAACTTTCGTTAACCGAATTAATTTTAAGAGATTATACATTAAATACAAACAAACAAACATACAAAAGACGATATCTTTCCTCTATAATGTTAGTATCGATAGTAACTACAATTCCCAGCAAATTAACTTGTGTCCCACATTTTTATTAAAATGGGCTTAGAAGTTAATAATCGGACTTCAACGACAAAAATAATCATGTACAATTTTGCTTAACCAGCTGAAAAAGTATTTATATGAGTTCAATAAAATACAAAGCTTTTTCGGGCTTTTGTATTCAGTTTCTAATCCACCTTAACATTTTTTTATCTTTTTTGTATGCTAAACATTCAGCAATATTTTAGATGTATATGTGAGGATTTACAATATATACCCAAAGATCCATCAATCATGTTATTGATATAATACACGCGAGTCCTTCCGAAGAACCTTGTAAATGTCACCAATACACTAAGGGCTTTACTAATACACGTTGCGGATCTGTTAAAATCATTAGGGTTAATCAGCTACACACAATCCGAAAAAAAAAAGAAAAAAAAAAAGGATTAATAGACATAGCATAACACAGAATGTGCCCTTTTTATAATCCATAATTTAGCATACGAATAAAGATGTCAAAATTGCCTTAAAACTTTCATCTTAGTAAGAGTACGAGTATGTAACTAACGCTAAACAAATATAACTATTTCAATGACTAATAAAAGCATATTTAATTCTTTACAATGGGTAGGTATGTACTACTGTGTACTTGAACAAAGAAAGTTATCTTTATCTCAATAAAGACAAGGTTATTGAACTCTGAAACAACATATAAAGAAAAACAAAATTCAACGAGGATGGTTTTTTTATGTAATGTATCCGCTTTATCCGCGTAGAAATTTCTCGCAGGCGAAGATAATAAAATAAACAAAACCCAGTGAAAGTAGGCGCTATTTTGGATAAAGCCAGAGTATAGAGTAACAGGGCTTTGTTTCTCCATTGATTTAAAATAATACCTACTGTCAATAAACAAACAACAAAACTTCGTTTCCCTATTCTTACGCTTCCGTTTTTGCTTATAAATCTAATTTGTGGAAGAATGATAATGGTGGTGAGTCTAATTCGCATCCGAGATTCTTGTACATTGACAAAGTTGGTTTTCCGAGTCACCCTGAGTTGTAGATAACTTTCCCTACAGATTATGAGATCGAAAGGACAGTACCTACCAAGTTAAACAATATAATAAAGCACATTTAACAAATCTTGGTTACTACACGATTGGTAAATTCCTTTACGACAAGGCTGCTTGGAAGCAGGCCACTCCGCTCTTATTTCTCACAAAACAGAAAAATTCTAAAGATTGTTATACTATAAAATGATGTTGGAAAAGGGCAATCTGCTGAGTTTCTTGCCAGCTCTTCTCAGTGGAATCTGTCTTCCGATCCGGTGGTAGAGTCACTACAAACAGACTGACTGGACGTTTCAAAAGTGCTTATAAATTAGGCCTGCTTGAAATAAATGAATTTTGAATTTTTTTGAGTTATTCTTTTTTAGCAATGTTTTGGAAAATTTGATCGGAGGAAAGTATAATATCGATGTTGTACCGAAAATGGATTTTGTGATAATTCGTATCCGTCGGTTTGCTTCTTCTTCTTTTGCTTTTTTGGCTTTTAGATGTTCCATCTTTCATAGAAATATAATTCTGTTTTTCAAAATTATGTTATTCAGTATATTATTAACTCGTGTATGTCGTCTTTATTCCGAGGTAAGTATTATTTAAAATCCAATTAATATTATTCGAGTAATTTGGAGCGCTTAAATTCATAAAATTAGATTTCGATAGCTTTTATTTAGTCTCCTCCGAAAAAGAGTTTATGGCCATATTCCACCACGCTGGCCCAATCTGGATTGGTGGACTCCATACATCTTTGAGAAAATTACGGAGATCTCTCAGGCATGCAAGTTTCATCACGATGTTTTCACTCTTGAAGCAAGTGATATTTTAGTTTCTTAAAAAACGCACATAACTTTGTGAAGTAAGAGGTGTATGCTGGGATTCAAACTCGGTCACCCGAAAGTAAAGTCGAAGTCTTACCCACTGGGCTATCACCGCACTTTGCCACACTTGGTTTTTTGTGTAATAAACATGAATGTTTTTCAGTGGGTGTTTGTATGTAAATTGTAAGTATGTATGAATATTATTCATAAAAATTTTCATCAGTCATCTTAGTACCCATAACAAAAGCTACGCTTTCTTTGGAGCTAGATGGCGATGTGTATATTTTTTTTTTAGCAACGCACCCCGTGACGATATTACAGTTGCCCAATTCGTCTCCCCGGGGCTATTGAAAGTACAACAGCAAGTAATAATAACAAAAAATAAAATAAAAATAAGCTATATGAAATATTGTCTTAGTATATTTATTTATATTATATATCATGTGCATGTTATAAGTAATTAGCAGCAACACGAGATCATAAAATGTTACGTAGAAAGTCTTTGTTTATATCCCGTCGTGCGAAAAGTGCCTTATATTACTTTATGTAAATACATGGGGTACGCTTCAGGGTACTAATTAAACTCGAGGAACTTATTTCCTTACTCATCTAACTTTGTACTGTGTTTGTGTAGAAAGTACTCATTTACTTACTTGTAAGAAGCTATTTATTAAATAGAGTATTAAAATACTTTAGCCTTTAATAGATCTTTATTTAATAGATAACAAATGATGCCGCAAGTACGGCCTCTTTTGTATTTTACCGATGTTTCAGTTCTACATAGAACTCTAATATTTTTCTGCAACTAAAAGGAGCTTATGTCTTCAAAATGCTATACTATTTGTGGAAATATCATTGTTTTTTCTAATAAAGTACCACCGTTGAACTGGTTTGGTAAGTAAGGTATCAATTGTGACTACCGATGACAGTCTTCTGCTGGAAATATAAGTATTTCGTAGAAATTTATATATCTGCTCCGCACCAAAGATAGTTATATCTAGTTATATCAGCAGCCACTCCAACACCTTTGGACGCCAAAGATCACATAGATCCGCCGCATTATGTGCACCACCCACTACCACATAAACTCCCAACTCGCTCGTTTTAGTACGGATCTCCTCTTTCAAGATATGATCACGTTATAGACACACACCGAATATTGCCATCTCTATACTCGCTGAGTGACTGAAGTTTTTTTTGAGGCTCATAGTTAGCGATCATGTTTCAGAAAAATAAGCCATCAAATCCGCAACACAGATTGTTTTACAGCTTTTATATATCACGCACATAAAAGGTATCAAAACTATAAATTACACTTTTGGAGGAGTTAACATCTGTCTAAGATTTCTAAAAAATTTTAATTAAATATCATTGAGATCACATTAGTGGTAGTAATTCCTAGAAACTGGGTGAACATAATCTGTTGCAGCTTAGCAAGTTTAACTATTTTAAAACGAAAGAAACTAAAAAGCTATACAGGATAATGTATCGCTACAACAGTATTTCGTTATAGTAGATCGAGGTCACAGCACGTAGACATTTAAATTGTTGTTGCTGTTGGTATCGTGAACATAGTGTTTGTTTTCTCTTTGCAAATTAAACAATATTATGGACCTAAGCATATCGATGGCATTTTGCTACTTTATGTAATCATTGGAAATCAAGTACTAAAATAAATATAGTAGGTATATATAATTAAATATATGCTGTACTACACTAAGAAACAAGTTGAAGATATTGATCTAAAATCTAATCGAATCGAAACAAAACCTGTATTTTTTTTCATTTTTATGTGTGTCTCTGTCTTTCTATATTTGAATGGATTTAAATTAAATTTGAGGTCCTACTACGAGGTAGGAAAAGGTGAAATGGAGTAGGTCTCCGGGACGGTCCTTGCGATTGACAATATATACGTCATTGAAGGTTTCAAATAGTAGGTGGGTAGGTAATTGAAGCTCGAAGAGCAAGTAGATGTTATTTGCGCACACCTAAGTTTGATGATATATTTTTAAAGAAATTGCACTGTTATACCTAGGTACTTTTCGTACTTTATCGTAAAGCAATTTGTTTGTATTTTTGATTGAAATCAAACTTTATGTTAGATAGGTAGATAGATTTATTGATTATGTAGCAATCGCTGCGTCCACGTAGTACATGCGGGTAAACGGCAGGGCATAGGTAGTGTATTCTAAAATACTTGAGTTACTCAAGAGACATTCTACCTATTGGAGAAAACTTCGATAAAGTATCGTACTTTACAGTACTTCTTAAGATTATCGATTGAAAAAGAGACAAAGGCGACGAACTGATTTTACCTATAGTGCCTACTTTCGTTTTGAGGGCAAGGCATCGCATCATACATGAGGCGATTATCTTAGCGATCAATGGCTAGTAGCGAATGTACTAATCGTGGCGACTTGAAATAGACCTTAACATAGTTCTTTCTTCGTTCGTTCTACAAAAGCTTGAACACTTTGGTCATCAGTTTTTTTTTTCCCTGTGGATGGACCGTTCACCTTTTCTTTTGGATGTTGCAAATATTTTTTAAACAAAATCAGTGCATAGGTGCTTCTAAACAAATCTTTTTTAACATGAGAGTCAAGCTCTTGTCAGAAGCCCTCTCCAACCTTCTTGTCCTCTCTCACGTGTCTATAAGCTGGTACTTCGTTTTATTTGCACCTTCTTTTCCTTTATATTTTTTTTAATTTTTCCCTCATTATATATAGCTAATCAGTTCTAAGTAAATAACTAACTTTACAAGCTCCAAATACTACTAAAACGTTGAATCTCATAATTCTAGTGAGACAGACGTGATCGAAAGATCATCTTCAGAATCATATATGTACAATGTTTAGTCGTGTCGTTAATGTGAAGATTTAGTCGTTTGTAGTTACCACTACTAAGGAGAGATACGATCCGTTATGTTGCCGTGTAGAAATCGATTGGGTTTAATATAACATGGGATACCCCTACCAGGTTAGCTCACTTCCATCCTGGACTGGCCACTAGTTGAGATTGCAGTTAAGGGCTGACTTGTACTGAAATAAAAACTAAAAATCGATCTTAACAAGCCCACAGTAAGCGACTAAGTTTCGAATCCGCAAGTCATCACTGGAAGCACGAAAAGTTCGAAGGTCAAAAAAACGTATACTATCATTTCCACGAGTTTGTGAGATCAAATATATATCAAGTGGAAAACTAAACCTAGAATATATTATTTCAATAGAATAAAATTAAAATAAACCCGATCTTGAAAATGGTATGGTTTTCTTTAGTTCTAATATGGTTAGCGGAATAAAATAGATATTTAATACCAAATTACTTCAGAGATCCTATAATTCATTGCTCAAATTTTCTTTTATATTTCGCTTTCACCGACTAATTTTACGCACAGTTACTTTAAATTTTTCAAGGTACAATATTTTTCAAGGGTTTGTATCTTTATTACGCTCGAATTAATAGGTAATTATATGCTGTCAGGAAAATAAGGCTGTATATAACACGTTTGTACTATCAAACTTCAAAATATTTTGACTTTCTTACATAGGTACACAACACAATACCAATCAATATCTTGAAATGAACAATCATTTCGTTATTTAGCACACAATAGCTTTTTTTGGACTCAAATAGCATGTTCGTGACTGATTACAGTTGGTCGATACTGTTTTACGTTAAAGTATTTCCCAGAGGGTTTTGTTTTTAGACAGTTTTTAGAAATAATATATTTGGGTTAACTCGCGTAATATGAGTGTAATAATATATTATTACAGTCCTAATTATTGTAATTTATCGTTTTGTTATTCTGAGTATAATATTAACGTTTCACATATATTTTAAAACCAATAGCTATCATCTCATCTTAACCTATTACAGGCCCAATACAGGGCACGGGGTTTAAGCCGTAGTCCACAGCGCTGTGTGGATTGGTGATCTTCGCACTCCTTAGAGAACGTTATGGAGAACTGTCAGATTTGCAGGTTTCCTCACGATACTTTCCTTCACCGTTAAATCAAGTAATACCTATTTTTATTGCTGTAAACGACGTAACTTAAAAAAGCTGAAGGTGTGTTCTGGCGTTCGTAATCAGTTCTCCGAAAGTTAAGCAAAGTTGTAAACACTAGATACTATTCTATCACCGCTTATATCTATTGCTATATCGATATCTAATCAAATGGTATTAAAATAAATAAAATAATAAATATAAATAAATATATACACTACGACAATACACACACCGCCCTCTAGCCCCAAAGTAAGCGTAGCTTGTGTTATGGGTACTGAGATGACTGATGAATATTTTTATGAATAATATACATAAATACTTATAATATATATATATAAACACCCAGACACTGAAAAACATTCATGCTCATCACACAAACATTTTCCAGTTGTGGGAATCGAACCCACGGCCAAGGACTCAGAAAGCAGGGTCGCTGCCTACTGCGCCAGTCGGCCGTCAAAAAGATCCATAATATAACTTTAATTCTGGATTTCATGGCATTGATTACGCTGTTTACTGTAAGAACGTTTCTAAGTAAGGACCGAAAGGCATATAATTATACTCATAACGCATTGACTAACTTGAAGTATCAAGGACCAAGCTAGAAGCACCGGGAACGCAATAATAATAAATAAAAATATTTTAAACCAGCTGTGCTCTGCGGCTTCACCCACACATATTACGCGAGGCAGCGTACTGCTACCGTCTGCAACCTTCCTTAATGAATCAGATAACTAACATAGCGGATTTTCCAATCGTGCTGGTAGTGCCAAATATACAAACCTATGATATCAAGAAATATGAAAATAGCGATGCTCTTGAGACAAATTTAACAAACGAGCCTGACCTATTTATATATCTGTTCCGTCTCTTGGAGCTTTAATCACCCCCTATTGCCAATCGTAAAAGACCGTACTGGGGACTCATTCCGTCTTTTTTTTTTTCACACAGGAGGGGAAATCCTCATCGCTAGGTAGTGCCGGACGGGTTGACCGTGTACTCGCCTTTCGGCCTAAAACACGACAACGAGTTTGAAAATTTTTCATGAACTTGTTTTTCTTCTCTTTTCTTCTTTCTCCTTTTCCTGTATAATAGTCCCTAAATACTTTGCGACAGACACCCAGTTTTTTTTCGTCTTCAAAATTTTATGCATCAAACTTTCAGCGTTAAATTCTCCGATTTCCTCACTAATTTCTCGTCTTTCCTTGTCCCAATTGACGCAAATGTAAATTGTGTGCATTGCATCATCCGTTTCGTTGCAGTACATTCATCTCCCTGATTCTCTTTTCCCAATGGCTGCAAGGAAGTCCATAAACACGCTATCGCCCGTAAGGCACTGCGTCAGTCGGTAAGATAATCGGCCATGCTTTCTACTCGTCCAATGTTCAATATTGGGAATGAGTCGGTGTGTCCATCTGCCTTTGGTAGACGCATCCCACTCATTTTTCCATCTCGCGAGTTTTACCTGCTGAGCTGAAATTGCGAGATCGGAGTTTTTCGGTTTTCTTGCTTCTGTTCTCTCAGCAGCAAGTAGATGGATAGGCGTTAGGTTAGCTAACACCAACGCTGCATCCGTCGATATGGCTTTGTAGAGAACCCGTCTTCTGTTAAAGGTCAAAAAGCAAAAGCAAAGGTCATCGCTGGCTCCCAAACTGGTGCAGCGTACAGGATTATTGACTGGGTGGCTATGACTAACGTCCTCCTTTTGTTGTCGCTGGGGCCCTTTGTGTTCAGGAGTAACTTACAGAGAGCTCTCGAGGTCCTGGAAGCTTTCTCACAAACCGACTTTATGTGCAGGCCGAAATTTAATCCCGAGGCCAGTTTTACTCCTAAGTATGTTACACTAGATGATGACTCATTCCATCTTGCCCAACTTAAAATAGCAGCACCACATATAAGTCGATAGCGCTGGGTAAGCAAGGTAGACCCAAGTCAGTAAATGCACGTGTTCCCGAATTCGGCAGTTTGGAAGTCTGGAAGATTGTTCATTATTCGTATGCTAAAGGTTAACCAAGGAAATTTTTAACATATATACCTAGCAGTGAAGTCCTGAAAATCGTAGCAAAAATCGTTAAGCCTTAAGTGTGTGGTTTGGCGCTGTCCGGCAGTCCAATTCTGTACTGTATCTCCAATACATGAAGTTTATATTTTATGGAATTATGGTGTAAAATCGTCAAACACTTCCCACTTCACGAACAGTTCTTAATTCTTAGATAAAAAGTATCCTATCTTCTACCTCGTAGTATGAACTCAAATCATGCAAAGCTTCATTTGAATCTGTTCAGTAGTTTCAGCGTAATGGACGGCCAAGATACAAAAAGACATCATAGATTGAAAAAAATTGCCTTCAGTATCGACTTTAGTAACCTGCACAAAAATTTACAAAATCATTTCAATGAACAATTTTAACCCGCTACAGTTTTATTATACTTACAGGTCGATATTTGAAATTGCCTCCAAGTGTAAGTAAAATCCTTTAATAAAATTATAGTTATAAGAAACGCATTGCGTGATGTCCTGATTTAACTAAAAAGACGTTTTAGAAAGACGTACCTATCATAATAATTTCAACATCGGTGGTATATGATTGTAGCTTAATTATTGGCAAAGTACTTAGTCCGCGAATAGATGCGGGCTGAATACTTCCTGTAGCTCTCACCATCGCCCGCTGAGTGATTCTGAGCCTACTTATAAGCCAATGCTAGAGATTGCGTTTCGGAGCTATAAATCATCACTGGCAACACGCAATGTTCGAAGAAGGTCTTCAGGCACTAAAGAATTTGGGACTAGATCGAATATTTTATTTTTTATTATTTATTTTGTTTATTTCATCGAAAAATACAAAAAAAAAAGTATTACATTTAAAAGGTGTAAAACATAAACTCTTAAGAGTTTTACCGCTAAACCCTGCGCCGTCGACAATCATTGGTCGTGAATACAACAAGCTAAATTTAATAAATTAAATAAATAAGATACAGATAAACCACTACATGTACGCTATATGTAATTGTCATAATTCTAAATATGACATGTCTTAATTCTAAATATAGGTCAGTATACAACAATATAAGTGATAATAATAAAATAAATAAATAAGATACAGATAAAGCACTACATGTACGCTATATGTAATTGTGCCCTTGATCGCTACTTCCTGTCCTACTATGCTCATACTATGTACATTGTCGGAACATTGCTCGTTTAATAGAACAGAGCACGCCCCTGACCTATTTTAATTAAATTTTCAACCTACCCTGAATATTCGCGATACAAAAAAGTGATGATGCTTCATTTATCTAAAAACTGTCATCTACGGCAGAATAGCAAGCAAATATACCACACTAATGACTAGTTGTTAAGCCGAGCTCAAACTTCAACGAATCTTACTTAAACCGCAAACTTTATAAAACAAAAATGAAATACATCGTAGGGTAATCTTACTTATAGTCTCCGATTTCTAACAAACTTATATATAAAATTCTCGTGTCGTCGCGTTTCTAGTTGAACTCAAAAACGGCTTGACCGATTCTCATGAATTTTTTGGCAACATTTTTATGCTTATTTATCTATGCTATGCTTTAATCTTGACTTAGAATAAAAAAATTATATTACTGTAGCGGTCTCCACATTACTAAACTAGATGGCGCCATAAAAATCCTGCATTGGGCTAACGAAGTCTAGTATAAATATAAGATTTAATAACAAGTGAGAAAATGTTTGGGAGGTGACGGTTACTGCAGCCGAAGCACAAAATAAAAAGACACAGAAGGCCGGCTACATACGAGTTGAAAGGGCCCACGTACACATAGACGCGTAATCTCAACAAAATTAACAGCGCGTAATATATAATAACTGGCTTCGTAGTCCGTTTAATTAACACGTGCCAGATCACGTTTAGCTGGTAAATACAACATTAAATAGAAATATAAATTAATTTTTTTTTTTAAATCATTTTCATTTCTTTTAGGAAAGCGAGTTTTAGTATTGCTTCAGTTATGAGTATCTTATAAAAAATTTAAAAAAGTATACAATGGCTACCTACAATGAAGTAACGGAATAAAAAGTGGCAAACTAAAGTTATACGCATTAAAATGTCAGCAACGGAGCACGCTGACGACACCGAGCATGGCGGTGTATCAAACATCGTTGATTATAACTGAGGTACACAAAACAATCCGTCCAATCCAATCGTGTATATACACGAAAAGAGAACAGCCGTCTTTGTCCGGCAACTGTTCTGCGGCTGCTATAGAAAAGTAACTTTAATTATGTATAATTAGTTATCTAAAGCCATTTTTCTGTACCAATTACATTGTGTTGGAAGCGGGTAAGATCGGTACAACTCTGATAACTGTTGCAGAACCAAAGTGTGCGAGAGCTTTTGCTAATTTATCGGTCAAACACTACAGACTTTGTAAAACTGAGCTTCAACCTTGTACTGATTCTCAATCGACCTTCTTGTAAATTATATATGTCCTTGCGTGCCCACAGCCTGATTAAATTGAACGTATTACTAAAGCATAAATCTCTCCTTCACATTATTAAGATTAATTACCCAATTTTAGCTGGGTACTTCGATGAATTTAAATAAAATTTAGATTATCTTTAAGCAAACCGGTTCATAATAAATTTGTATTTGTAGTTGCTGCACCCGTTTCAAATGATTCAATGGGCGATCCATCCTCTAACTCAAAATGTCATCGCTGAATTAAAATGGGTTAAAATGGGTTTCATCTGACTATTAAATGATACCCTTTAAAAAAAGAATTAATTACCAAAGTTAGTGAGATTAAGTTAATTAGGATACAGCAACGTAGGAGTAGAGAGGGAAGTTAAAACTTAATTCACCATGCGGCTCCCGCGTTGGCGGCGAGCTGCAAAAATTTCTAGCCTGACCCGGGATTCAAACCCAAGATCTTATTATCCGTGCTTAAACATAGTATAATACACAGAATAATGTTAATCAATAACAGAATCCCATACATTTTAAATTAATTAAAATTGAATAGTAAAATGAATAAAACAAACAATTGTAATAAGCAGTACTCAGTATTAACCAACCCGCAAATAAACAGTTATCATAACAAAAAATACTGACCTAAGAAGAGTACAGAATTGTGAGTGGCATACAAGGGTGATCGAGATAATGCCGCCGGAAGCGATGAAACAGAATGAGCGTTACAATCTAACACATAACGTCAACCTTTTCTTCTGAGACAATAACATCACACAATATGAGCTGTACTACAATACAATATTCCTATTTAAATGCTGAATATAGCCTAGTGTGATACCTCAATACAATATAATGAGCGGAGCATATATATATACTCGAAGAACAAATTGGTGCTGGGTCCTGGGGTGCTGGAATAGTGACCCAACACCCGTTAACGCAGCATTGGTAGACCTCTTCCTAGGTTGACATCTCCCCTGGCACAATACCACGAAAAAAGACCTATGTTCAGCCGTGGGAGTACATCGCTTGGTATGATATAGATGAAGATCACGACGATTTGTGGTCGTTTTCGAATTTCGAAACACTCAAAGCAAAAAGGACCTGATTTTGCTAGTTTTATAGACACAAATTCTGTACTGTACTAACATTTTTTTTCTTTATTTCTCAGATTTGTTTTCTTTGTGCTAAATAGTAATTGCTAACTTTACGTCCTGATTTTAAGTTATTTCCATCGGCCATGAATATTTGCAGCATTAGAGATACCCATTGCTGATGCATTGCTGGCTAATTGGTATTTCATAATCGGCTACTTGAATAATTTATAGTAATAATTTGCTAGAAATTGTAGCTTACTCACTAGTTAGAGACAGTTGAAGTGTTCAAAGTATTTGTATTATTTTTTTCAACACCACACAAGTAAGTTTAAAAGGTAAGAATCTTTTCTTGTGTACGCAAAATGACAGAAATTCGGAAATGATATTCAATTCTCTTGACATACGTCTAAGGCGCGGTTCATATAGAAGTGTTGAACTCGTTGAGGTCGTAGCAAGCGGTATACACTGAGTGGTTATACATGTTTAAGTCCACAAACTCTAGCCCAGTCTCAGCATTGCAGTTTTAAGATACGAAACTTCAAAGAATAGCAGGCTAATTGATATTTCAATATGGTATCATGAGTTCGAATTGTGGATACTGAGAGATATAAGTCTATTGTATTATATCTGCGAGTGTCATCATAATATGGGAGTTTTTTAGAAAGTACATATTAATTCAATAAACCTTCCAGTCCAACTAGGGTCACGAAAGAGCACAAAACAAAAAATCTTACATACCTTTTATCTAGATAAACGGGTTTATACAACAGGCTTTAATCAAATAGTTTTCGATTCACGTTGAATACAAACTCACAAATTTACGGAATTTTAGTCACTAAACTTGACGGCCGACTGGCGCAGTCGGCAGCGAGTCCAAGGCCGTGGGTTCGATTCCCACAACTGGAAAATGTTTATGTGATGAAAATGAATGTTTTTCAGTGTCTGGGTGTTTATCTGTATATTATAAGTATTTATGCATATTATTCATAAAAATACTCATCAGTCATCTCAGTACCCATAACACAAGCTACGCTTACTTTGGGACTAGATTGCGATATTAGAATATTAGAATTAATATTATTATTAGAATTTATTGTCTGTATTTAGAATTTCTAGTCTGTTTCCCTTAGATTATTCATATTCCATTTCACTAGCACAACTCGTATAAGCCGCTCCTAAATATCATGCATGAGAACGTTACCTTCCCTCCCGCAGGAAACAACCCGTCTCAATGAAATTCCTCTAGGTTTATTTATTTATATGGTAATGTGTATGGTATAAAGTCGAACACAAAATGAGACTTCTACTTTTCCCAATATTATTATTATAAAATAAGCATATAATAAAAAGCATATCTAAAATAACTATAAATTTCGTTTGCCGTACATCCTAAACAGAGGCAGTATCTATTTTGTCCGTGTATTTCATATTAGCAGTTGCTCACGAAATCATGTTTTTAAGGTTTTGTGAGATTGCCACAGGAATCGCTAGAATTCCCGGGATAAACTGTATCTCAAGTCCCTCTCCAGGATGCGTACTATCTTTATGCTGAAATAAAATAGGCTATATTTTGAAATCCCTCAGGAATATTATGCAGGTGTTTTTACCGGGATAAAAAGTAGTATATATCTATCTGTAGTATACAAAACTTTATGTGCACAAAATTAAATCACAAAATGATATAAAATATAAATATTATTATAAGTTTGTAAAAGACCAATTACACATTTCATAGTGTAACGTAATTATGGATATCGTCGATCTCGAGTACCTTATTTCCTAAAAGATTTAAGGTTGGAGAAACGGAAGTCAATTACAAAAATGGCTTTTGTTACATTAGCGACCTATTTTATTTAAGAATATTTTCTCTCCGTAGAATTACTATTGATAAAAAGCTTTAATTACTTTCATTTTATTTTCGTTACCACAAAAATTTCAAAGCGGTGAAGTGGTGATGACCTCGACTTCACTCCCAGGGGGCCGAGTTTGAATCCCAGCACACACCTCTAACTTTTGTATGTCCGTTTTAAGCAATTAAAACATCACTTGCTTTAACGTTGAAGGAAAACATCGTGAGGAAACTTGCATAATGTTCGGTGTCATTATGTTTATCATATTGTCATATATCTCCATAATGTTCTCAAAGTTGTGTGGAGTCGACCAATCCGTACTGGGACAGCGTGGTGAACTTAACCTCTCCTCATTGTGGGAGGAGTCCCGTGCCCTGTAGTGGGCCAGTAACGGTTGGATATGATTTATTTATTTATTTATAATGGACAGCCAACAGTAGACACAGTTTTACTTGCTCTTTCTTTTTTGAATGAGTCACATAGTAAATGTTTAACTATTTACAGGTTATCACAGCTTGCATTAAAATGTAAAAAGTCATTCCTATAAATTATTTACAATTAATTATTAGTCTGTTAATGTAAACCTTATAAACCTTTAAAAGTATAAACATAAAATTATTTAAAGCTAAGTTAAAATGGCTAATTTAATTTAATCAATTATTAGGAAACGAAGCAAAAACTTAATAACAAAATAATTATGGTGATGATCATCACAAAAATCCTATTCTTTTTAATTATAGAATATCAATATAAATGCCAACTCACTTCGTTCTTCAACCAGCTCAAGTTGATAACAATCGCAGACGGGTGGAAACTGACTATTGTTATTCAATGTCACAAAAAATACACAGGTGATCGTACATAGGAAAATACAGGCCAACAGTTATCAAAGGCGTCAGTTTTCGATCGCAGTATTTTCATTTAAACTAGATCAAGGTCATATATGAAGCGCACGATAAAATTTTGTATCATTTGGAACTGAACTGTATTATTTTATCACGAAACAAAAACATACACAGTGAAATTTTCAACCACTTTTTAAAGCGGTCTACAGGTTTCTAAATGAATTTTCAGCTTTCATATTGTGCTTTCAAATTAGAAGAGAAATCTCTTTCAAATCATTTTTATTTATCAACATTTCTGACTTTGTTTTGTTGATAAAAGCTAAATTGGGATTACTTTTATATGTTTAATCTATGTTGATTTGTTTAGAACAAAAAATTCTACGTCAACATCATTATCAGACAGCGAATCGGAACATACTCCTCCGGACATCAACAAATAAATAATCCATGCAAAATATTCATATTCATCATAAAAACTCATGAAGGTATATATTGTTTGTTATTAATAAATTCATTTAACTGTATTAATTAATTTATTTACCTGGAGGTGCATAAAATCTTGTCAGCATTATTACGTGATAGTTGCATAAATAGCTATTATTCGATATTTATTCAACCATACTATTATTCCAGAAACCGTTACAGCTCTTTCTCCGTAACACGACATATACTATACAATCTATTCGGTTAGATGCAGAGAAATAAATTTACGGAGATGAAGCCGACAGTGATGAACGTCCGGTGATCAAGAGAGCTGAGAGTCCTAAAGAAAAATCGATGCGAATGCTAAATAAATAATTATCTTTCGATGACATTCAGAAATTGAGGACTTTGACCTGCCTTGTATATTTTACCAGCTTTGCCCGTGGCTTTGCTCACGTTTAGTTCGGTTTTGAATTGTAAGTTAAATTATGTAACAAATTTTAAATCCTTATTTTACCCATTAAGGGGATGATTTTTCTCTCTTAGCGGCAATAATAACTATGTTCCATAACCCAGCTCGGTAGTTAGGCTCATTTTTCTTTCATATTTACAGATTCTAAACTCATTTTAAAAATATTAAGGTATACACGGAACAACCAAGTAATGATAGGAGTAGGTCAGAATTGGAACAATTATTACCTCTTGGTATTCCGCCACGTTTAGGTAGAAAAAATACCCTTAATAATGGTGCGAAACATAATATTTTAAATTACTATTCATGTTTTACATATATACATACCGTGTTATACAGTGCAATTATTTAAATGTAGATAACATTTTTGGCTACAGCAGTGAATCGTAAAAGTGCTCGTATAACCAGAATAAAATACGGGCTTGTCAAATAAGGCATAAAAATCGCAAAAGGACAAAAACTTAAAATGCGGGGAATGCGTATATTGACCTGAGCTATTTCATAGGTACATTCGTACGAATGAGAAATTTTATGTTCATCCCGGCTTCTAGGACAATAAATGTTATTGGTTTGAGTGAAACTTCACTTCAATCTCGCAAACATTGCCAATAGGCATGATGACTAATTGTGATAAACTGCCCTAAGATGTTCGGAAGTATGTACTATATCCGAAAAATATCTCATTATTGCTTTTTCTTAGAAAATAAAGGTGTTGTTACTATAAATTGCAAATTATATTTTTAAAACTATTTACCGCGTAAACGCTCGCCGGGTGAAATGGCCGTACTCGTGACGTCATAGACAAATAAGAGCTTTAGTAAGTCCATGTTCCCTAGTTAAAGATTATTGATTTTGGATTATTGAAATCCCAAAGTACTTGATATACGCAGGATTGTTCGAAGTTATCTCGGTACAAAATTATGTTTATATAGAAGTGACGTCACTATTTTGAAATTGAATACATTTAAACTGTCATGACGGATCACAAGATTTAGCAGTTTTATCAATCGAAAATAATACCAATCTCGCTTAGAATTTAAATAAAAATACGTTTTCCAAAATACAATAATCATATGTCATTAGATAAATTCAATATTTTAGCGATTCTTTATTACTACCATCATGCCTATTGCAAATGATGTCCTGAGAACCTACTAAAATTTCAACTTGTCTAGAGTTTCAACTTGTCTCAAAATTTTGGAAGTTTTTGTATTAAATGAGAAGTTTTTGATTATATATAGATATTCAAATTTTGAAAACATGTTTATAAAGGAAAAACTTTCTAGTTATATGTAACATATAGAAATATGTTTGTGTATTTAAGAACCCACAATATAACTTAGATGGGCCAAATGTAAATGGGTCACAAATTTTACTGTATCATAAAAATAATATGTATTGGATCGATAGCTTATATAAATACAAATTCAATCAACTAAATCGATTTGATGACGACTATATGTAAATTAGGTCCTTTTATCGAGGCTCGGTGTGTTTTTATCGGCCTTAATATTCTATACGCTATGAGTGAGTTGGTGCTCATTTACAAATAACTCTGTTTGGATGTAAAAAAAATCTTCAATCAGTCTACCATGTGTTTTGTTAGTACCTGTGTCGTTAAAATCAGATATTTCCTTATCGGGAAGATCTCCTATACCTATTAATGTGTGGGCTACCTAGCACCCGACTTTTGAATATCTTCAGGCAAAGCGTCGGAGATGAGCAATGTCCTCCAGCTTCCATGAGTTAAAGGCCTGCGGGCATCGAGGTGAAACTGCGTCACCCAATAAATGGCAGAGCAGAGATGGTGCCGTGCCTTGTTTTGCGCGCGACTCTCTGGAGGTTTGAGCAATGGCCAGGCTGCGACGTTGGGGCCCGACTTACACGATTCGTGGATCAAAACCTGGCGGGAATAAAACCCGTACCCTTTCCTTTAGCTTGATAACTGTGGGACGCACACACACACTCACACACACTCTTCGCTGCCCTCTATCTAGGTATGTGTCATATAATTTATATTTAAAAAGAAAGTAATTTGGAGGTCTTATTTTTTACTTAAAGCTTTAATATTCTATTCAAATTTTAATTTTATGCATTTTATATTTATAAAATTGATATTCTCACAGTGTAAAATACTAAAAGGAACGACGTTGTTCAATTGTGTAGGAGAATATTAAAGCAACCGTTATAATAGATAGAGATAATAATAGATTATCATATAGTCATCATGCCATCCACTCTAAAAAATTTATAAAAATATATTAAAAGATATGTGTTATTAAAGTAATCACGTAAAACAACAAAATTTGCCAACCCACGTGCAAACGGTCGTTATGTGTAATTTACATCTAAAGCGTAATAATTTAGGTCAATGTGTACAAAACATTAATGTTTGCTCGGCGTACAGCGATTTGCTGACCCAGGGTTGTTGTCCAAGGTACATAGAACTTCAAGAGTTTCTAATTGATTAAAAGTTAATTTCTTTATACTAGCTCTCAATAGTTAATTAGAACATAAATTAAGGAATTAATGAATTCTAAACCTTATTGAACAACTGATAATTATAAAAAGAACCACTTTTTGACTTTTTTCAAAATATTTTATACACCTATGCATGTAAGAATGGGGGACCGTGGTTCAATAAAACTTTCACTATTGTTTCGCTCTTCACTATTTTATTATCAACAATCAAAATTAATTAAAATATAAACATATAACATAAACAAGTAATAAATATATAAACAAGTAAATTAATTAGAGATGTTGTCTCTTGAGTGTCCGTAGACATTGTACAGCTCTTCTTATAAATACTCGCGTAGCAATGGGGGTAGGCGATTCGAAAACAACAATGTTGCGTCATTGATTGATGTTTATGAATCAACACTTTTTGGTTTGCGCCGAATTGCATAAGAAATTTTCTTATGCTCATCGGCGGTAACCAATTAATGCAATTCGTTGTATAAGGTGTATGTGCTCGCAAAGAAGCAACGTTTTTGAGTATTGGAACACTCTAATAACAGAGTAAAATGGAACTTAAAAACCTTGTGCTAAAGCTCAAATTCGGACATACTTATTCAGGTATCATGTATCTGGGCAAAACAGGCGGGATTAGCGACTTTAAAATGAGTTGACTAAAGTGTATTTACTTTGAAGTCATACCGTTTCGATACTCGAATATGACTCTACGATTGGGACCGTGCAAACCTAATGTTCTTGCGTAAACGAGAGCAGTGTGCCTTCTTTTCTGCAAAAACAGTACCCTAAGACACACCTTCGTATTATATTCGCTTTCAGTGACAGAGCTCATCCGGGAAAGTTCTACAGCCTTGCTTATGTATGCAACCAAGAAGCTTTCTGTGATCCGGTCTGAAGGGCGGGGTTACCGGTGTAATTACAAGCACATGAGACATAAAACATACGCCTCAAGTTGATGGACTCCGGGCGGCACTTTGTAAACGTGTTCCTTGGATACTATGCGAAGAGTTTTTCTGTTTATAGGCAATGGTTTTTTACTAAAAATCGGGCGTCTACTAAACTAAACAAAAAAAAAATTTAATCAGTCGTTTCAAATTATATTCATATCTAGTATTATTTATTATCTTTGTAATATATCTTTGTTTCAAAAAAGTCACTTAAACCATTTCACCAGCAGGGTATACGAATAATATCAGGGTTTTGTTTTGTTTTGATCAAATGTTATTGGAGATAAATTTAATTATTTCTAGTTATTCGTCAACTTAGCTGAAATCCACAAAACGTGCAGTTCTATACAGGTTGTATTAAGTACCTCCAAAGTAAAAACCAAATTAGTAAACATTATGTATGTTTGGGGTCAACGACTTTCACGGTAGAAACTAGGTAGATAGGTACACTTATTTCTCTTTTGCACAATTGTGAAAATAATTTTCTTTTAAAAGAATGCGAGCGATATTAAAGCATGGCTTCCTTTCTTGAAAACAAAGGTCCGACCTAACAACGAGAACTCGTTTTCATCTCGTCTAAAGCAAAACGCTGTTTCATTTGAAGTTTTCGATACAATGAATACTTGTTGCGTCTAATACTGAAATTCAGAGTGAAGCATCGCAGTAAATAAAACCAGATGAAAACTGATATTTTTTTATAGTTGCGCGTTGGCAACCTTACCCGTATTACGAATTTAGTATTAAATGAATAATACAATATTCGATAACGATGATCTGGCGCGGCGTAGTAAGGGGGGGACCAGGGGGCGGTCACCTGGGAGCCATAATATAATACTCATACCAATCGAGATGACGTAAGAGCATTTTATTATTTTTGTTTTGTGGGACAGTAAATTAAATCAAAATGCAAAAAAATCAAAATTCATTTATTTCAAGTAGGCCTAATATAAGCACTTTTGAAACGTCAAGTATGTCTGTTTGTAGTGACTCTACCACCGGTTCGGAAGGCTGATTCTACAGAGAAGAAGCCGGCAAGAAACTCAGCAGTTGCTCATTTCCAACATCGTTTTACGTTTAATTAACAATCTTTGTTTCATTTTGTGTGAGATGAAAGCGGAGCGGCTTGCTTCCAGGCAACCTTGTCATTCATAGGATCGTCGGATCATCGGACGTCAATCATAGCATATTTATTGTATTACAAGAAATCGGTACGTTTTTAATGAAGGTGATTATCGTCGTTTTTCTAGGTTTTGGTTTAGTTCTATAACTGTGGCAAATTCAAAAAAAAATTATAACTGCAAAAGTGTGTCTGACCTGCTCTGCCCAGATACCCGATACCTGAAGAAGTATGCCCGAGTTTGAGCTTTAGCACAAGGTTAATAAGTTCCATTTTACTCTGTTATTAGAGTTTTCCAAAACTCAAAAAACGTCGCTTCTTTTGCGAGCACATAGATCTTATACAACGAATTGAATTAATATTTTCTTATACATAGGTGTTTATGGACCGCATAAGTCTCAGTTTCTCTCACTAACAAAGAAAATAATAGTTCAAAGAGCAATCTTAAACCAAGAAACTTAGGTACTTACTTTATTTTTTCTTAGCACTGAAGTCCACGCAAAACATAGTGGCTACTCTTAATGCATTCAGTATCACTGAGCCTTAAGTCAGAGGTTTTCTGCTGTCTGGTAATGAGTTCTGTCCTCTATCTCCAATCACCACACAAAATTTGAGCAAAACTAAACTGGTAGTATAACCTATCCAGTACATAAATAACAATTTAAGTCGATTTACATTTGACGGGATTATGGTGAAAAATCGTAACACACTTTGATAGCCTTTACCAAACAAACTGAATTTCGGGATAAAAGTATCCTATATCCTACCTCGTAGTATGAATACAAATTATGCAAAGTTTTATTTGAATTCATTCAGTAGTTTCAGCGTGTTGTGTGGCCATGATACAGACAGACAAACTGACAAAAACTAAAACAAAACAGTTTTGGCTTCAGTATAGATTATAGAGTGCCATGCCATGATTAAAGATCTTTATTCATTGATTTAATATGTTACACTATTTTCAATGCACAGATTTCGAATCGATACAATTTTATTAAGAGTCTTGATTTTATTATTACTATAAATTAATATGTGAATATAAAAATTATACTCAAGACCCTAATAATAGCTAATTCTATGACGTAAAACATAAAGACTTGACTTGGACTAGAAGCTAGAATAGATATTTAAAGCTAATATTTATTATAGACTTTTCGCCGATACTGAGTAGTTTGTTTTGGACAAAATATATATAGCTAAAATAATGTTGAATGCATGGTCCTGCTCCGCGAGATCTAATTTACATTTAAAACATGTTTGGTTTTGTTGTCAATATGTATGTATTATACACTACTAAACTACACTACTACTACTACTAACTAAACTAGCTATGCCATGTACTGTACGTATACTTATATGAGTACACATCAGAATTAAGAACGTACAGAGACCGTGTACGCGAATAATATTTACCATTTAGCAGTTGATAGTAATTATTTTACCTATAATGTTCTTAACTTTTACCATAAAATGTGAAAATGGGAAAAAGTATGTGAGTTAACAACATTCCGCGAGTGGGAATTACTCGTAGGATTATTGCGGGGCGTTTTCACTGTTTTTGGACACAATGCACTGCATCCAATAATTACTGCATGAGGGTACTGGGTCTTAATTCTGTGAAAGAGTAGATACATATTACGTAGAGAAATAAATTATTAAATAAACGTAGGCCCTTGATTGTAATCTTACCTGGTGAAAAGTAATGATGCAGTCTATCATGAATAACATAGATACCTGGTGGATTTATATTAAACCCTTAGCCCTCAATTTTCCTTTCAAATCGTCAATTTCTACGCGACAACGTACCGGAACACTTAATCGCAGAAAAGTAACGTGTTTAAGTTGCATGGCAGAAAGTAAGTTGATACAATGTATAATAAAGTTGAAGCAATCAATACCAATTATATTGTACAAATTCCAGTATAAACTTATGTGTGGAAGACATTGAAAAACGTTTCTACGTGCTGCTGTGGGTTATAAGTATATAAAATTAAGAGCTATTTCTACGTTTCATACACCTCTTTACGAATGTATTTCGTGACCAGCGTATTCTACTTTCTAATACAAGAAAGAAGAAAGGTAAATTCGAAATCGTTTCGATCGAAAGAAAGAAAAAAATATATAAGGCTTCTTTATCTTTGAAATGAAATCGCTTGTTTTCACGACATCACCTATTTTTAAACAGATACGAGTTGATCAAGAAAAATACACAACAAACATGTGAAAAGCACGAGTATCACTTTACTAAACTTTCCCTTCATTAAAGTGATACTTGTCAAAACTGTAGAGCATTTTCACAAGTTTCAAAAGATACACTTTCTTGACATGCAACAAAAAATTATCTGCCTAATAAAGGTAAAAATGCATCATTTATTCCCAAAATAAGGTTATGTATTATTTAAATAATATAAGATAGTTAACATCCAAATTAGTATAATTATTTGCCAAGTGATGCAGTCTGACTTGATATTATTTAAAACACATTGTATTGAATGTTGATAAGTATTTGTACTGAGTGAATAAATAATATTTTTTTCCAACATTCAAATATTTAATGTCGTTTGGTACTTGTAACAAATCTATGTAGTCATCAATCAAAGACGGCAGCTATTGTAAGTCCTGCCACCCTTCATCCTAGGGGACCACTTTAAAAGTTAAAATGACGTCTTACAAACGTGACAATATTTAATAATATTTATACTTCCTTTAGAAGAATTTCGCTATTAATGTAAAAGCACTAACTATTTTCTTCGAAATTTATTAAAACTTCGCACTGCATAGTAACAAAAATTACAATTGGAAATTTCTTATGCTTCAGGTCAAACCTGCTCCCATTTTAGAAATAATTTTCTTCAATACTTTAAAGTGAATTATGACTGTGACTGTGTATCCTAACGCGTTGTGACATATTCAGAAAGCAATATTCAGGAATGCAACGTAATAACTTTAACCGAGTTTATTAACAAAAAAAAATTGCATATTCACAAAGCAGGTAAAATTCCATTCACGCTGATCCAAACGCAACTAGTCCATTCTCAGTTCATAAGAAAAATGAGAAAGTTGCAAACTTACGTAAAATGAAAATTTAATTTAAGAGTGGCACAACTACTGTGGAGTTTTTAGAGTGCTCTATTTTCTTTATATACTTTAATTCAAATACCCCTCGTGACTCTTTTTAAAACCTTTAAAGGAGATCTAAAATAGGTTCTTGATGTGATTCATCTTTATATTATGTATGTTCTTTAGTAACTTTTTTTTGTATAATCCTAGGACCATAGCAAAGGGGCAGATGGAAGTATCAATTACCAAATAAAACCTAAAACCTAAGTGCCTTGAACGCTGCTGAAATTAGTATTGTTTTTGAACTACTAGCTCCTACACGTCTGGACCGATTTTGATTAATATTTTTGTGCTCTCGAGTGGGTGTTCCCTGGATGTATTAGATTCATAATTCATAATAGATGGCTTTTGGATTCCAGGTGTTATTAGCATAAATTCTACCGGGCCTGCGACCTATAAATATAGGGTTTAATCAATTTAATAGTAAAACATTTTTTACCTGACGTTACTAATGGATTGCTAAGAATCTTACTTACCCTGCTCCTGCAGCGGTGGGGCTCTTTTGTCTTCCACTCGTCTCTCCATCTCAGTCTCAGTGTAACACACACACTAATATTTACATGTCGACGATATCTTCACAGTGTCTTTAGTTAATCAGAAAATTAAATAAGAACTAGTTGTACTTTTTTTTAAGTTTCAAGATAACTCTGTATCTAAATCTGTATTTTTTAGTAGTTTATTATTAATTTTAAGCTACACCAGTGGAATGATGCCACCATGCAAATGCTGGCCAATGAATTAACTTGTTTGTTGTTTCACAAATCGACCTATTCAAAGTTTTTTTTTTTAAGTATTAGCTTTTATATTCCTACAAATAAATATTTTATAGACTGAGCTATAGCAAAGTGTATCCAGGGTAAGCTTTTATAATAATAATTTACAAGCATTTCCACGCTACTTCGTCGGTAAAAAGATTTGTCTTCGTTTCCCATATGTAAAATCTATCATGTCTTATTCTAAGTTCATAGTATACCGTAAAACGCGTGCAATCATCTCAACTATTACTATCAACTATACAAGTTACTAACATATACTATACGTAAATCTGTTCTAGAATCACTATTTTTATTTCGTCGGTGATTTCAAACTAAAGAATCGGCGTTACTGTCTTTACTTCGTACTATGGCGATAAAATCTGTAATTAAGTGATTATAAGTTATCTTCAATGAACTGAAGAATTTGGAGTCGAACAAAAGATTTATGAATAAGGCAACAGGTAAAGTTAAAACTATAAAAGCAACAAAAACAATGGGTTTTATTAAGTCTTTACTTTCTTTACCGAGGACTTCCAATCTGCTTATAAATCATTGTATGACAAATATTTGAGATGACCAAATTAATTAAACAATTTGTGAAAGCCTTTTTAATTTACGTGGGATAATACTCAAATATTCGATCTGAAGGTTCATAAAGTTTTCAATGCTACGAATTCGTAGCAAATGCTACGCCGTCGCATAACATGCTTTATTAAGTATACTTAAGCATTACTACAATATTTAAATAAGATTGTCTGTCATTTAATAATTTATATCCTTCCCTAGATAATGCTAAATTTGTTTATAAATTATATAAGATGAGATGAGGTTTGTCCGCAGTAAAAATTTAACCTAAACCCTTACTTTGTATAACAAATTATTAAGTCTCAAATGTTATCTAAGAGCGATTGTTGTTCCAATTAAGACTTCCGTGCATTTATTCAATTCACGTTTATCCTTTCATACGTAATAACGTGTCACTTTTGCTAATAATAAACACGCCTTGGTCAATTAATTTAAAGCAAGATTGGAAAAAAATGCACTTAAGTTAACCTATCAATGCAGTTAAGTTTCTAATGTTATAAGTAAAAAAATATATATATTATGTGATTTAAAAACCGTACAAATAGAGGTCGCATTATAATGTAGTAATAGAATGGAATTAGATATAGTAAGTAAAATTATAATAAATTAATAGTATAACACAGTCCCATGCTAATATAAAAATTATTTCTCACACAAACTTATTGCACCTACTTTATCGGTTTTCGCGCTTATTTTATTCAAGTTTCTAATTATTCGTTTTAATAAATAAATAATTCAAACAAAGCAATTATTAATGAATATAATAACATTATACACATATTATAATTGTACTATTATTTGCTTTATGAAATTTGGTACTACGCTCACAAAAGCGAGCGTAATATTACCGCTCGCGCGTTCGTACAAAGAGGAAGATACGGAGCGACTGGCGGTGATCGTTCCGCACGCTACTCTCTTCAACCTTATGTAAGCACTCATGCTATCGACGACGCCACGGTAATCAAATTTTAAGCATAAGTTAACAATTGGTATTGGTATAGGCCTGCAGGTAACGTCTGCATGGACGGATCAACTAACCCTACACAAACCACCATTATATTGGTCCTCTGAGGCATAAATTACATTTCGGGTATGAGCTTCTTAGGAATTAGTTAAGTTTATATTTTGGAGTTAATTTTATGTTTTATTTTTACACTAGCTGTTGCTACTTAGCATTGCTGTTATTTTGTATATTTTGTAGTTCCTGATAGAACCCTTTATTTCCCGGGATAAAATGTATCCTATGGAGATAAAATGTATCCTATATATCTAGGAGGAGGCTAATTATGTTTAATTTAACTAAGATAAGTTAAGCGGTCAAGCCATGCATATATAGGTAACAATGTGATTTTTCAAATACTAAGCGTAAGTTTTGCCAGCAGCGTTATCGCGATATACATTATCCACGATTCAAGCTACATGTTCCCTAAAAAACAAGAGCGGATGATGTCGCGAGCATCAGCTTGTCTTTAATAAAGATCGGCTATGAAAAACTAAGGCGAGACCATAAATTAAATAAATAAATATACTACGACAATACGCACTACGCCATCTAGTCCCCAAAGTAAGCGTAGCTTGTGTTATGGGTACTAAGACAACTGATGAATAATTTTATGAATAATATATATATAAAAACCCAGACACTGAAAAACATCCATGTTCATCACACAAACATTTTTCAGTTGTGGGAATCGAACCCACCGCCTTGGGCTCAGAAAGCAGTATCGCTGCCCACCTGGCCAATCGGCCGTCAAATAGTTCATCTATAGTTTATATTAAATCTATGCTACCGATGCTGCCTACCTACTTTATGTTTTTGAATCGTTACGATAATCAGTTAGGGTTAACTTGTAGTGGAATAAAAAAAAGGTAGCGCTTCAGGTATCATAGATTAGTACAGTTGGGAGCGGGTCGGCATTCTGAGTTTTGTACAGTGGTACCTATCTGAGGTACAGTGATATGTTATTCTCTATTTTTCTTAATTATCGTTCTCGCTCACATGTCAGGTATTGCCAGAAAAATTCATTTCCTTATTTTTAGGGTAAAATATTTTTTTTCTTTCTTGTTGAATGTTTTGAATTAATAATAATATGATAATGTACTGAAAATTGATTTCTAGTTGTTCGTTTTCATTTACAAATATAAAAATGATTAAAAAAAACATAGATTGCAGGTAGGTAATCTTTGAGAACTTCGTCGCTAACCATCTTTCAAAGCGATTCGCTGAAATCGTTATTGACGTTCGAAGTTAAATGAATTTTTAAATGAATACTTATTTGTTTACCATCTTGTAAGCATCATGTAGGCTTTTTGTGATTTTATAATATTTATTAGTGTTTTTACCTACGCTTGGATTGCGGATTGCGGTTTTTTGCTCAGTACACATCTTTCAATGATGCATGCACACATTGATTTAATATGTTACAATGTATTTTTAAGCTCACTGCACACATCGCTCAACTTCAGGCGCACACTTATTCACTTTAGACAAAGTTATAAAGTGCAGAGAACTTAAAAACATGCAATCGCAAACATAAGCTTTTTTTTATGGCTCGCGTTTGTGCCAATTGGGTAAAAGAGACACGCTTTTGAGAATTATCGGTGAAAACACAAGCTTTCTCGAAGTTAATTGTTGCCATATACATTAGTAGGCTACTTTTGTCAATTGTGGGTAGCTAAAACAGGCTACGCAGATAAGGTTAAATAACTTGCGTCTCCATGTTTTTTATGCATTACGTAATAAATTTTCCTAGCCTAACTAACCGTCACAGAAAATACTATGCATGTAAAGCTACTATAGATGGACTATGGCGACTTTTCGGACTTATGTGCGTTTTTAATTAAACAAATTAAAATATCACTTGCTGTAAATGGTAAAGGAAAACATCGTGGGGAAACTTGCATGCCTTAGAGTTCTTCATAAAATTCTCAAGAGCGTGTGAAGTCTACCTATCCGCACTTGGCCAGCTTGGTAGACTACGGAGCAGCTAATATGACAGTACAATTTTTCTAATAAAAAATTACAGCGTGATATACGTGTATATATTTTGTTTTGAAAAAGTGTCAGTTCTTTTTTTGTGTGTGAAAATTTGATATCGAAAACAGAATTCTCCAAGGAACCGTTTTTGTAAAGTATCATCGCTATCAATACATAAAATTCAAGAGTTTGTTTGTTCAACACAATGTTCAAATGCTCTAATATCTGGAACTACCAGTCTAAATTATAATTTTCTTTCTTCAGATAGCCCATTTACTGAGGCTAGTTGCAGGTTTAATTATTATACGACCATCATTCGCAGTGCGAAGCTGGTGCTTGAATTTTTATACTTTTGTCCTAAACTAAAGTACGAATGTAAAGTTAAGAAATACTTACTCCAATAGAAAGCAATCCATACTTCTATACTAATTATAAATGAAAGAGCGTGTCTGTTTCTTTGTTTGTTAACTATGTCCGACTCAACCGTTCAAATGGTCTTGATGTAATTTAGGGAACATGTAGCTTGAATCGTGGATAATGTATATCGCGATAACGCTGCTGGCAAAACTTACGCTTAGTATTTGAAAAATCACATTGTTACCTATATATGCATGGCTTGACCGCTTAACTTATCTTAGTTAAATTACACATACTTAGCCTCCTCCTAGATATATAGGATATATTTTATCTCCATAGGATACATTTTATCCCGGGAAATAAAGGGTTCTATCAGGAACTACAAAATATACAAAATAACAGCAATGCTAAATTTTTTGTTTTTAAAGCATCCCTTAGGAATACTTTATTTGGAATACTTTTATTTAAGAGATTTATGGCATTCAATTGAATGTAATATTTTTAATCCCTTGCAGACCGTTTTGTAGATTATAATGAGTACTTTAATCATGTAGTACATACTTTATAAGTATAATCAATAGTTTTCTCAGCGCACGCCAAGTAATGAATTTTATAGGAAATGATTTTTCTACTTTGAGATACATTATTGTAATTTTCTTAAGGATTAAAATTTTTTTGGAAATAAATTTTAGCCTTCGTGATAGTTTTGCTTTCTATTGGCGCAGTGTCAGCAGTTCTTTCGGAGTCTATTAGGTACAAACAAACAAACCAAAATATCTTTCCTCTTAATTATTATTAGAATAGATTATATCTATGGTATACCGTTTCCCAGTGTATTTTTTAATCTATTTAAAACACTGAAACGTGGCTGTACGTTTATATACCTTTGCCTTTTCTCAATGGGAAAGAATAAAGAAAAGAAAAAGATAAATTTTAACAATCACAGACCAGAAAAACAATAATAATAAACGATTGTAATTTGTTTGGATTCAAATACCTACCCTTTTAATCCAAATCCACCACCCACGTTGAAGTGGTGCGAATAATAAGAAACATTCGAATAATGCTAATAGTGATTCGAACTGCTACGATTGATGATTAATTTATACGCCTATTTGTAACTGTGGTAAATGTGGTACTTACTTGAGCCGCATAAACAAGAAATTGATTGAAAAACTGCAATAATAACACTACCAGTGGCACGTTACATTTTATAACTCAGTGGAAATGGCTAAAAATGATAAGAAAAAAACTCGAAAATCAGGCTGTTCGTCTAGTAAAAAGCCAAAACGGGCTTCGAAAATCGGAGCTGGTCCGAAATCTGATGGAATTGAAATGTCTCGGCAGTTATTACGAAGTATGCGAGAACCACGATCTAGAGCAAATCGGTCTTCAGGCAAAAAAAAAGCAGTGGAGCCTGTATACGGTAAACAACATATGCCACCTCTCTCAGAATTAGAGAAGATGTTTGAGGAGAGTGATGATGAGTTGGCTGAAACTACTCCAGTAGATAGTAAAGCACCAACACTAAATGACGCAGTGGATGTTAGTAGTTCTGATGTTATAATCTCACCAACATCAATATCGCCAACAATTGTTAAGAAATATGCTGATAAAATACTGCAAATTCTCAATAGTAATGAAGAACCTCCACCCATTATACCAGTGAAAAAATTTAAGAAATCTGGGGTGCCTTATATAGTGAACTGTACGGAACGACCCAAGGTGCTAGAAAATAAAAATTGCAACGTTTTTAAGGGTGATGATTATGGTATTACCAGTAAAACAAATGCTTTTAACATTGAAGAAAACTGCACTGAAAAATCAGGATTTAATTGTAGTGTGTATAGTTTATCAAACTCAATTTTTAATACACAGGCAAACGAAATTGCTTCAAAACTACTGTCAACTGACAACAAACTGATTAATGGTGGTTCTGATAGCGACGACACAGTTGTGTATGAACTAAATTCTGCTGAAAGTAGATTTTCACCTCAACCTAGCACTTCAAAAGATAGTAAAACTATCTTAAAAAATGAGAAAAAATTTAATGAAAGCTTTGTAGCTTGGAACAAGAGTTTCGATGAAGTTGATCTGAGTATGGAACAGAACAAAGTTGCTAGTGTGCAAGATGGCTTAGTTAGCATTGATGTAGAGATGAATGAGCCTATTGATAGTGAAAAAGCAAATATTGACACAAAACTATCTCTTAAAAGTGGTGTTTATCATGGTATTAATAATATTATTGAACAGCCTTCTGAAACTATTGAGATTGATGATGATGATGATGATGAAATATATACCATAGATGATAAAAATACATATAACAAAGATGTATGTACTGGTAAAACATTCAATAAAATTCTGAATAATAACCCTGACATAGAGATTCAAACAGTAAATGAAATATGTGAAATTATAGATGCAACCAGTTTTAAATCCAATAATAACGTTAATAAGAAATTTAATGAAAGCATCTACATTAATAATTCCCCTATAATAGTTGTAGACGATCCACAAGTCATTGCTGAAATTGATTTAACAAATATAAATGATGTAATTTCTGAAAACAAATCTATGATTGATAAATATAGCAAACAAAACCCATTCAATACAGTGAGCATAGTAGAAGCTGATGTTCCTAGTATAAATACTGTGGAAAATACAAGTATCCATAAAAATGTATTAAATAAGCAATTCAGAAGTGAAGGTAACCAAAAAAATGTAATACCTAATACAAAAAAAGATATTGCTAATGAACTGCAACAAATTATGAAAAAGTTCTTCGATAATATTGAAAATATTGTTATTCCCCACAATCATGCTATTAACAGTTTATCCAGCTATGAAAGAATTCTTCCTCAATGCAATTTAAATAAGAGTGTTAATAGTCTGCCAAGTATAAATAATTTATCCAAAAATGTAGAGTCTCCTTGTGACCCATTACATTGTCCCATTTGTTTGGATAACTTATCTCAAGAAACAGTGGCATCAACTAATTGCGGCCATCTTTTTTGCATTCTTTGTATAACAAAAGCATTAAAATCAAAACCCAAAAGGTGTCCTACATGTAGAAAGAAACTAACTGGTGCTGGATACCATCATATTTTTATGTAATGATTTAACATGAAAATGATGAAAAGTTGTTAAACAGGAAATGTTTGACATTTTCAGCTTGGTTAAAGCAAAATCTGCTGTTTTGGTTGATTATTACTAAACCCTTTTTTAGTGTTTAAATTAGATTAATTGTTGGTATAAAATAATGCAATGTTTAAAATAACCCATATGTTGCAGCAGGCATGGGTCTCAAATGAATAATCTAGGTACTTATATATGAAGAATCCTTTGCCTAGCTGCAGAATTTTTTTTTTCATTTCACTATTGATTATATTTTTGAAGTGTCTACCAGTAAGACTGTGATAAATTAATGTACCTTTTGATATATAGTAAGAGATTTAATAACACATAATATTGATGCTTATAAAATTCAATTTATCAATTTCAATTTAGTTTGTGTTAAACTAAATTATATGTAAGCTAAGGATAGTACTTACAATATGTAACATAAAACATTCAAAGGATTGGCTTATATAATGTTAATGGGTACTATTCTGGTAACTGGTATTCCCTATGATCCATGCCACCTAAAAGTTTTCTAGTTATAGTAGGTAGTAGATATATTAGATATAATATATCATATGCTAAACTTATTTAAATGTTTTAATTTAAATTATGCTTTTAGTGAACCTACTAGAATCACAGCAACCTCAGCATCGTGTTTAGATAATATTTTTCTCAACTGTGATATCTTAGGTAAATCGATAATAACCAACTTAAGATCAGATCATTGTGGCCAACAAATTACTGTTTTGAATAATATAAACAAAGATAAACATATCGTCAAGTGTAGGCCGATAACTAAGAGCAAATTGACGCGATTCAAAGGTGAAATATCATCCAAAATTCCTGCCCTTGTCTTTAAGAACGGTCATCCTGACAGCATTTATGGTACGCTCTTTAATATCATAGAAAATGAATTTAACAAAATATTCAATTTCAAACATATAGATTTCAATAAAAAAAATAAAGTTTAGCGATTGGGCAACTATTGGCATATACAAAAGTAGAGATAATTTGTATGAGCTCTATAGTGAAAAACAATATAACCATACTCCAGCTTTCCTACAACACGTAAAAATGTACTCTAAAACGTTTAAGAACGTTTGCTTTCATGCTAAGTCGCTATACTTTAAGGATCAAATCATAAAATCGGATAACAAAGTACAAACAACCTGGAAAATTGTTAATAATGAAACTGGGAAAGCTAAATCTCGCAACGTAAACTTTGAATTAATTATTAATGATAATAAAGTTACCGCTGACAGTGAGGTTGCAAGTACCTTTGAAAACTTTTTTCAGAGTGTTCCTATTTTGTTGACTGATTCACTTAATTCTTCACCTACTGCAGCTCAGAGTTTATTGAGGAACAACGTTAATGAGTGCAACGTTTTATTTAATTTTAAACATATATCTGCATATGATATAATAAAGAATTTTAAGTTGTTGAAACAGAAAAAAACCGGTGATTTATGGGGTATGTCTGTAATGGTAATATCTAACATTATAGACGTTATTGCCCCTTACTTAGCCATACTTTTTAATGAATGTGTTGATAGAGGTACTTTTCCAAATTTAATGAAACATAGTAAACTTATACCTCTATTTAAATCTGGCAATAAAAACGACATTAACAATTACAGACCCATTTCAATCTTACCAGCTCTTAGTAAGGTCTTCGAAAAAATTATATTAAATCAACTTTTGAATCACTTCAATGTAAATAACTTACTACATCCGGAGCAGTACGGTTTTACTAAAGGTCGTAGCACCACGGATGCAGGCGCTAAACTTCTAAAACATGTGTACGATGCCTGGGAACGTTCGCAGAATGCCATTGGTGTTTTTTGTGATCTATCCAAAGCATTCGATTGTGTCGATCATAAAACCTTGCTTCTTAAACTAGCCCATTATGGTATCAAAAACGTTGCACTAAATTTGGTTGCCTCTTATCTCAGTGACAGAACCCAAAGGGTTTGCATAAAAGACATTAAGTCGCAGGGGTCGGCTACGTCAATGGGTGTCCCACAGGGTTCAATCTTGGGTCCCTTTCTATTTTTGGTGTATATAAATGATCTACCAAACCATGTCAGTGAAACCTGTGACATTGTACTGTTTGCTGATGATACATCTCTAATTTTTAAAACTGATAGAGGTAGAGACAACTCTGACGATGTAAGCCGTGCTATGTCGCATGTGTCGCACTGGTTTACTGTCAATAATTTACTTTTAAATGCAAAAAAAAAGTGTGTGGAATTTATTTTACCAAATGTAAAGAAAGTTAATAAAAATATAATAATAAATGGAGAATCACTAAAAATAGAAGATTCCACAGTTTTTCTGGGCATGACCTTGGATTGTAAGCTTCAGTGGGGTACCCATATAGATACACTAGCAGGTAAACTAAGCTCGGCTGCCTACGCCGTCAGGAAAATTAGACAGATTACTGACGTAGAAACAGCAAGACTTGTTTACTTCGCGTACTTTCATAGTGTGATGTCTTACGGGATCTTATTATGGGGCAAAGCTGCTGATATTGAAACTATATTCATATTGCAGAAAAGAGCTGTACGGTCAATATATAAACTTAAATCACGTGAATCCCTCCGTGAAAAATTTAAAGAAATTGGTATACTTACGGTAGCCTCACAATACATTTATAACAATATAGTATTTGTAAGACAACATATTAGTCTTTATAAACAAAAAGTGGATATAAACAGTCGACTTACAAGAAATGGTCATAAATTAGTGACATCTGCATATCGTCTGCGAAAGGTGCAGAAGTCATTTGTGGGATTGAGTATACGCTTTTATAATATGATTCCTAAGGTAATTTTGGACCTACCAAGCCATAAGTTTAAAGAATGTGTTAAAAAACATTTATTACAGCGAGGCTATTATACAATTGATGAGTTTCTTAATGACAAGGTTGCTTGGAAGCATCCGGCTCCGCTTTCATCTCTCACAAGATAGAAAAATGAATGTTAAAATATAAAATGTAAATTTTTGATGTTGGAAAAGAGCAACTGCTGAGTTTCTTGCCGGCTTCTTCTCGGTAGAATCTGCCTTCCGAACCGGTGGTAGAGTCACTACACACGGACAGACTTGACGTTTCAAAAGTGCTTGTATTAGGCCTACTTGAAATAAATGAATTTTGAATTTTGAATAATCAAGGTTTGGTGTGCAAAGGCATTAAAGGATCTTATTTGCCATATGTAAACAATTTGCAGTGTCAGGATGAGCATGCATTATGATGCAACTTTCTCACTGCTACAACATATTCCAGTATGAAATTGAAATTCCAAAAGTTTTAAGTAATGCTAGTTCAACTTTGTAATAGAGCCCAGAGAACATACCTCCCTAAACTGATAATAATATAGAATAGAATATTTTTTATTTCAGGCTCATATGTTATGTTATTAAAAATACATTATTTCTATATCTAAAAGATAATCAAAAAATAATAAACAAAAATTAATACATAATATTTAAATATGCAAATCACTGCTGCTCCAAACCATTTGAAATGGCAAATGGCACAGCAGTGACTTGCATACCTTAAGTTTAATAATTAGTAGTAAGTATAGTGGATAAAAGGTCATTATTGATAAATATATCATAATTTCGTGGATATGATACTGCCCAATTTGTGCATGAATATTTATCCTAGCCTATTGCAGAACTATTGATAGTTGCAGAACTTAAAAAAAAGTGGGAGAGCCAATAGTATTTGTAAAATAGTATTGATACTAACTATTCTATTAGTCATTACTATAATTTTATGCTGAAAGTGTTGATAGTCTAAAATAAAATGACATAAAACTTAGTCCATACATCAGTAATACTATCAAGAGTAAAAGGTATTGGTAGGTAGTTTTTGAACAATTGATTCTAACGATGCACCTATCAAAATTGTAACTGATTTTAGGGCCATGCTTTCATTGTTTTTAATTAGGGGACACCTGTCATTACCATACAGTTGATCTGTCCTATGTAAGGACCATTCCATCTTATTCCCCATGATTGAGACACAGGTTTTACTGGTGTCCCAGCAGCATCCTCCCCTGAAAACTACCAGTAACTTTGGTGAACCTAACAATATCTCCTATTGAGAGGTTTGCTAGGTCTTCTTCACTTATTATATCCTTACCTTGTAGTTTCCATCTTACCAGCACTAACATGGGGGCACTCAACTATGAAGTGAAAGCTGGTTTTCACCTCACCACACTCTGGACAGAATGGATCTTCACAATGCTCATTATTGTTATGTATCTATTTAACAGGCATAGTCATAGTGGCCTGCACCAGTGCTATATTGGTTTAAGTTTTTGACGACTTCTTTCGGGATTCCACTATCAGTCCAGAGGGTGGGGTTCCTGATAATGAGATTCCAGTTGTGCATTTGTAGCTCCACTCGTTTTTTATTTTGACCCACAAAAATTATCTTATCAAGAGTGCCCGGGATCCAGATGGAATCCTGCCTTCTCTCCTTAGTAGCTTTATTAGAGGATAGGCCATGACACTATTGATAGGACTTTTATTATTGCAACAACCCAGCCTAATGTAACCCCTTAATTTGTACAAGTAAAAAATATTCTTTGTAATGGAAAAAACAATGTTTTTATTACGTTTTTTGTAATCGTATATTACCATTTTGTTCATCAATAGTATAATTTATATTTCAAATAATAATGATATCTAGTAGGTAGGTAGGTATTTTATATTGTATGTATAGCAGATAGCTTTATCCCATTTAGTAAATTTTTTTTTTTTTATGTAAAATGTAAATAAATTCATATTCATATAAAACACTTTATTAACATTGACTTTCCCTTGTTTTATTATATCTACATTAAAATAATTATACTATATCAATTAATTGAACTTATTGAATTTTAACATGTCTAGGGTTTGATCCTGGGCAGGGCCAATTTATAATATCTGAATTTTCTTTGGTCTATCTGGTGGAAGGCTTTGGCTCTGACTAGGTAACACAGTACCAACAAAGACCTGCATCCAAGCAATTTAGTGTTACGGTACCAGACACCAATAAGGAGTATGGTGTTACCAACTTAGACTGCAAATTCACTTACCATCAGGTGGGATCTATTGGTTATAAGGGAATAAAAATAATACAGATTTTTAAAGAATAAAGGCTTTACATATTATATTATTCTAATTCCATTGTCAATGTGCACCAGATATTGAAGTATGGGAAAAATATTTTCATTAATATAGAGCTTATCAAAAGCTTTATTCTTTATTATTACCACTTGAATTAGGTACACCATCTGATTGCAGAAGCTCTATTGATGCAGACAACTGCTCTAAGCTTTGTACTAACTGTGTCATATTATCTTTAGATGCAGAATTTTCTAAACTATCTTCTGTGGGCTTCTCTGCATCTCCATACAACCTAAAATGCAGCCGAGCTAAATGTTCTTGTTGGTCCCTTATATTAATCATTTGCTCCATGCTACAGCCAGTACCAAAAGCACTAAGTTTCCCGGTATGGAAATCACTAAGCAATTCTAGTAAAGCTTTTTCCATGTGCTTAACATCTGGGGTTTCTTTTGGCATGTGTTTAGGTCTGGTATTATTAGAGCGCATAAAATCACGATGCAATCGCCTTTCATTTACATATGAAACCTTAGCAGAATCATTGATACTGTTATTACCAGTGCTCGTAAATGTATTAGGATTTTTTGATGTTAAGCTCGCTGCTCCACTTGAAATTTTATTGCTAGTAACTGGAGATGTAGCCGGCTGAGGCACTTTCGAGTCTTCTTCTTCACCTTCATTCTGCATTAGCTGTTGTGTTTCGTTAGCTTCCTCCAAATCCAAACTCATGTAGATCGGTTTATATTTTGTTTTGAAAAAAAATTAACAGATTTCGTATCGAATTTTACTTGCAGTTAAATATGTTGTAGCTGAAAATTGTTGGTTAACTCTACGGATAAAACTTTGTTTTGCTATACTATCGGATTTTATTTGCATTTATTAACTGGTCTGGCCAATAATGAACGATTACCTATATTTTCCACCACCTATTTTTTATTAGGTAAGTAGCTATTCATTTCATTGTTTAACAACCTACTCCTAGTCCCCACAGATTAGTTATAAGAAATTAGAACGCAGAAGCACAGACCCTTCCATATAAGTCACCACGGTAAATCCACCACAGGAAATTAATATTATTTATCGTTCGTAGTTCCTAGGTACCTGTATTAAAATGAGCTTGACTCGAAATAAATTCTCCGTGTTGAAGCCATTTGATTTTGACAATATATTATTTATCACGTAGACAGAGAAGTAAATAGACGAATGGTTGGCGTGCCGCTTGTGAGACAGAGCATATTTGAGAAGTGTTGCCATACATTTTTTTTACCCCGATTCTAAGGTCCCAGATTTCAGGTCTTCTACCACACTTATAGTTTGTTGGTATTTGTTTATTCCTATTTGACACTTTATTTGTCACAAACTTTATCAGTGTAGCAAAATGTAGGCATTTATTTCATTAGAAGCAGCTGCACTTAGAAACATATCCTAAAGGAACTGCATAATAATTTTTAATGTTCCGTAATTAACTTAATTGTAAAAAGGGAACATTTGTGGAATAACATTAGTACATTGGTCTGTGAAGCAATTTTGCAGTTTTTTTTATGAGAAAGGCTTCTGGTTCGTGATTAGTTGGAAGATGAAAGCGGAGCGGCTAGCTTCCAGGCAACTTTGTCATTAACATTATAAATCTATATATATACTAACTAAAGATGATTTTATAGTAGGCTAATAAACAAAAAGTGTCATAATTATATCATCCAGCATATCTCCATACAATGAAAACTCAAAAGCTAAATTATTCACTGACCAGTGTTGGAACAGTGTTAGGATACAGAACCGTTAGCTTGTTCTTTTTAATGACCATATTTTTATGAAAGTGTTTGCTGCAAATCTTTGAACTCTTTTTGGGTGTCCAATTAGTGCGACCTGTGGATTCAACCCATAGCAACAATAAATTATGGACCGTAGGAAAACTGGAACATATAATGTAATGTACTGGATAATTTTTAATAATTTCTTGGGAGATTCGTTTCTCCGCATAGTATAGTTTTAAGTTTACTTTTCTGTACATGAAAATGGTCAAAGACTATCTTCGATGGATTCCGAAATATTTCGAGGAGTATAAAAAAAAATAGCTTTAGACTTTACAACGTAGTGCTTGCATATTTGTTGGAGTCAACAAGTTTTTTTCTTACAGTTCCACCAAATACGTATCATACATCCATGGAATTAAATTTATGATTATTGACACATAAAACTTGAAATTCTATAATTTTAATAAATTAAACTGCGCAGTTTGGGCAATTTTCATGTTGAATGTAGGCAACACTGCACTCTATTATACTTTAGGTTATGTATGATTAAAATTAGCATAAAACCTTATAAACGATTTATTTTCTATTGCAAATTTTGTTGTATATTATAGAAATATAATAAACGATAATTATTTATACTTTTAGCAAATCAAAATTGTACTTACAAGTGGAACGACAAATCCGTAAACGTTACGTTCACTATCACTTTTACATCCTAAAACACTGCACCGAACCATGTTTTCGTAGAAATTCTTCACGGAAGCTTGTTACTAACAAAGTCAAATTAGTTAGGTCTGTATTTTTGTCCTCACAATCCGTTTACCTTGAATTTCTTACTAATAAAAGTATCTCTTACTAATAAAACGATGGCTAACTGTCAAACTTGTTTCGCAAAGTGCTTTGCTAATCCATGAAAAAACCGGCACGCGGTATGAGACAAAAGTCCCTATCGCTTTATCTCGTTTATTTACAAGACTATTTTTTGTATACATAAGTTGTTCTCTTACTTGTGTGAATGCGATGGTTGCTATCCATTTGTCTATTTACTTCTCTGTCTACGATTTATCATGACAATTTTGACGCTGATAGCAATGGTGAAGGTTTTCGGAACTAACGTAAGTGATAAACAGTTTTAAAATCGATAACGATTAAGACTATTAAAGGTATGAAATTGCTTTTTAACAGAAAATGTTAAGTCTAATAGTCTTTTAAAACTACTTCAAAAAGGAGGAGATTATCAATTCGGATGTTTATATATTTTTTTATCTTTGCAAGAGCCTAACTTCGTCATAATAGGCGGCTTTACAATGTTTCTTTGTTCCAAAGGAATTTATTCTATTTATATGACGATGAGATTCGTTCCTTAAAGATTAAATTTATTACATTACGTACAATGAAGAGGGCTTTATATTTTATTTCAAAATCCTGTTTTTAAGATTATTTTCCGAATTGTATCACAAATGATATTATTAACAGGAATATATAATAATAATTAATTATTTCAACATTTAGGATATATTGAAATTAATTAAAATAATTTAATAAAAAATATATTGAAAAAATTAGCTAGTACATTGGGTAATTTCTTCATTTGATGGCAAGCCTTAAAAACCAGTTATAAAACTAACTATATAAACTATAAAAATTATCTAAGACCAAAGTTTCTCAAGATTGATTGATTGATTTTCCTTAAGATGAATGATGGGCATTAAAATCCCCCAATTATTAGTTCTACGCATGTTCTACGTGTCCCTAAAAGCGTGGCTCGTTTGGGAAAAGGAGTCAAAAAGAGACAATTTACTGGTCTGTGATGCTATATTTGAAACCCGGACATTTTTAGTTATTACTTGGCATATTTGCACTATAATAATTATAATTACATCGAATAATTTTTAATCTCCTTATTTATAGCTCAATGACATAATATATATTTCATAGATATTATTTGTGAGAATATATTCGGTCATTCCGAGAATAACTATAAAATCAGTTAATTATATCTTCAAAATTAGAAAAAGTCGTCATGACATTCTCTTAAATTAATAATTCATCTGTGGTCAATGTTACTTGTCAAATATTGGTGATATTGTTGAAGGCTTGAAGTTGGAATTTGGAAAACGAAAAGGTAAACTATTTCTTAAATCTTATTTCATGTTATTAAACAATTCGGATTCTTCCAATTAAGTTTCACATACCATGTGACATTCTCAGTATGATAGAAAGTATATTCTCAAAATCATTATCTGCCTCCATTGTTCATTTTTTTCTGGCCACATCCTCAATATTTATGGCACATGTTTCGCTCCAGTACCTTTTAAAACTTATAACTTGAACTCACAATGCTTTTATACTGATGAAATCTATCTTATTTACTTAAAATTATATGCACAAAAAGTTGACTATATTTATTAAGTTTCATGCATGTGGGTATTTTGTATGTATTTATTTGATCCCCAGAATTCATTGGTGCCGGCGAGCGACAGATCTCGCTATGATGACGTCGACGTCGACTCTCAATCCGTCACTTCGAAACCGCCTCACAAGATATCTCCATACTGGGAATGAGCTGCCCAAGTACTATCCTGGTTGCTGGGAATCCCATAAATATTTCGTTGCCGAAAGACTATCAGTGATAGATATGGTTCTGATGAGTCAACCAAACGAGGTTGAGATTGCTAATATTATTGTAAAGGTAGTTATTAATACTGTTTATTTTTTTAACATAATACAGTTTGTGCTAGATTTAAGTAGTATAATGAGTATTTAACTTAGTTACACCATCATACTTTACAACGATTTAGTCAAATCGTATCTTAGTGCTTAGTATAAATTCAAAATTCAAATTCAAAATTTCTTTATTCATGTAGGCCTATCACAGGCACTTATGAAGCGTTCATACATATTTGTTTACATAATTGTAAGGGGATGGTGATAACTTCGTTTGCCAACTTAAATCTAAAGCTACGAGGGTTCCAAACGTGCCCTGGTCTATGAAGAGCCCAAAACAAACTTAGACGGGTAATAAACAAGACCCGCAAAATGAGAATTAGTCCGAGCTCAACGCAGAATTGTTGTGTTCACATTACTTGGCTTACAAAACAGCACAAGTCATATTAGCAAAGTCTAGAAATTCCATCCTACAGCGCAACTAAATTAGGCAGGAGCCAAAAAATCTGTCCTCTAATTATATCCATTCACAAGGGATATTCTGTACTTGTCCATCTACAAAAGCAACAAGGGAAAGCAGAAGTTCACACTTGCTTTACATTAAAAGTATATTACTTGGATATAGTTCAATGGTTACATACCACAATAATATTTTGGATTTGTCAATATTTCAACCCAGTTGCATGGATTGTGGTCACAATGGGGCCGTGTAGGTACGAGATGTAAAGTTGGATGGCCATCCACCTATATTTAAGAAATGTTGATTAACCACGAAAATCTTAGTTTAAAATCTTTAATATTACTTGGATATTATTTTTACCCATGCACCTATGCTCAAACAATTTATAAAATTTTTGGAAGAGTTATCTCCTAAAAATGATGCTTATTTGACTTGTGCATAGGTTGTAAGCAAACAATATTTATACTGCTACAAAAAGCAAAACAGACTATAATTAATGCAGTGCTAATGCATTTGTATTATATATGTGAGTTGGTATAAATATAAATGCTTCTAACTGCTTTAATATTTGTGAACATAATATACACCTGTGTTCTTTACACACAGATACACATAGGCCCTTAGTATTTTTTTAGTTCTTTTTCAACATGTTGATGATGTTTTGTATCACATAATTTAAATTATACTTTTAGGCTTATAAAGATGGTTGGTACACCAGATTTGAGACCCTTGCCTTTGCTTTAGCAAAATGTATTAGTGTTGGAAATACTACCATAAAGGAAGCATGTTACAAAGCAGCTTTAGAAATTTGTAACACCCCAGAGGAAATGATGATGTTCAATAAATTTACTAGATTGTTGCACACTGGTAAGTTATATATATTTTTAAAAGAATTTATACAACCAACTGGTAAAAAAATTATAGGTTTAATTTGATAAAATAAGTCAAAGAATTTACAAATCTGTCCAAAATTGATGTAGATATCAGTATACAATAAAAATACATTGTCAGATATACAACATCCTCTAAGATTTCATGTTTGTTAAAATTTTAGTTTTGAGTTCAAAATCGTACTGTCAGTTATTCTCATTTAGTTATTAAGCTTGCAACCTTCTAAAGATTCTCCGATATGGAGAATTCAGCTTTCTTATTTTGACAAAAGCAAATCAAATGCAATCAGTAGTTGGATTTAATGGATTATGCAACCAGTAAACAACAAAGTTTAAGTTACCTAATAAAAATTTGATAAAGTTGAATGATTTTTTTTAATGATTACTATTAAGGACTCTTAATCATTAATATAAAAAATATTGAAGCCTAGCTATGAGTTTGTATTAACGATAAACTCAGTTGAGTTGCTATAAGGGTACTGTTAATCCTTACCATAACAACATTCTTGTTCCATATATGACTTAGGAAATGGTCGTGGTTGGTGTAGGCATGTCCAGGAGTGGTACAAACGAAAAGATTCCATGGAGTTAGCAAAGGAAGTAACCAGAGTAAGAGGCAGACATGGCCGCTCGCATAAGACTCTGCTAAGAAAATCACATGTGAAGATTGATGAAAACGATCATGGTATTTAATCTAATTTAATTTTATGATATGCTAGCTGTATCCTGCCACTTTAAACTGATTGATTGAATGGTTGAGAAAAATAGATAAAAACAATCCTTGATACAATTATAGGTAATAATGAAAACTTTAATAATATTTATTGTGTATCTCCAATAGTTATGTCACGCCTAGTAATGAATATTGCAATTTTCTTATATAAATTTTATAGCATTGTTACTTTCTAATAAATTAGCTTTCTTTTGGTAAATCAGTGGTTAAAAACGGTCTAGTGGTCACCTTCAGAGCCTTTTGGTACAAACAAACAAAAAAAATCTTCAAAATATAGATAAATTATGATACTATCCTTTTTTTTAGCAAGGAATGCAGTTGTCAAATATGCTATTTATGGATTGAAACGAGCAAAGCTATTATGTGACAGTGCTGAAGGCACCAAGGAGATATTCGAATACATTCAGAAAGTAGAGGACATGCGCCATTGTGAAGATCCAGCAGCTGCTGCAGAAATGGCTATTCAGCATCATTTCACCTTGGACCACATTCCAGGGCATCTCCTGACTTCCCAAGAAGTATGAATACTTTACACTGAAGTACATTGTAATTATTAAATAATTAATCATCATCGTCATCATCACCATCATCATCACCATCATCATCATCATCATCATCATCATCAACCATTATCGGCCGACTGCAGGGCATGGGTCGAGAGAGAGGGGGGGGGGGGGGGGGGCTTTTTTTTTGGTGATAATTCAAGTAGACATACATGAAACCTCAACTAATCAACACATGTACACTTAGTATAAGATTGCATACTAATAATAATATGTGGAGTCGTTTGAGTTTCGAAACGCAAAATGTATCTAATGCTGTTTGTTATAGAGCCACTTGTTCTGAGACCAAAGTCATACAAGTTCCATTTTACTTTGAAGTTACACGTTAGAATTACTGAGATGACTGATGAATATTTTTATGAATAATATACATATAAACACCCAGGCACTGAAAAAAAATTAAACAAACATTTTCCAGTTGTGGGAATCTAACCCACGGCCTTGGACTCAGAAAGCAGGGTCACTGCAAACTGCGCCAATCGGCCGTCCTGATTATAATATAAACCTGGTGGTTTCTGAATAGACAATATGACATTGTCTTTTAGAAGATCTGTGTAAAATAAATTAATGTTCATTAAATGTTTCAATAAATTTTATAAAAAAATAATCTTATCTCTAGGTATGGAATGCAATTCTCCCAGAGTTGTCCTTGAATGAAATATTGTACCAAATACAGCGAATTCACAACATGGGCTTCCTTACGAATGATTCAGACACAACTGCAATTTTGTTATCCCTATTGAGCAACCAGGATGTCATTAAGAAATCGAAAGTCACTGCAATCGAAGTTTACATCACTCTGTGCAACTATAAAAAGAGTACCAGGTATAAGTTATGCCACATAAAAAGAGCGGTGACGGTCTGTCTACGAATTGGGTGAATATGCGAGTGAGTGCAACTAGCTTATTGTTTTATATATTATACTTAAGTTTACCATTTAATACACCAGTAAATACTCGTTTAAACTGATTGATAATAATGCACTCATTTGCGTGTGTCAATATTATTGTTACAAATTTTCCATCATGGATGACCGTCAGTGCTCTTTGTGTGACAAAAGTTTGTAAAAAATTTAATCTCTATAACATTCCTGCCACAAATAATAAATTATGTAGATTTTACCATCATCAAAGATGAGATATTATCTTCTGTTATTTTTTTCTTTGTTGATCATATAGTTTTAATACATAACCTAATACAATGCGCAATTCTTAGAAACGAAACAGTTTATGTAACTATAGCGAGCCATGCAACACTATTGTTTTGCACAAATTTAGATGTTTTTATGTAACAGCAGTTATTTTTAATGAAATACGACTAAATGCGAAAGTAGGTAGATATAATTTATGTATATTTAATTTTCTCTAATTGATTTTGATTGATGTGGAGTTTTAATACAATTTAAAGATAGGATTTTTTATTGTTAATCTTTTAAGTGCAGTAGACCAAACCAGGCGATCCAATTAATGTTGAATTAAATTTATTTGTGTGCTATAAAAACAAAGCGAAACATACTTTTTTTCTATTGGTTTCTAAGCGGAGAAAACTAGGAGTAACTGTAGAATTGTTATTTACAGACCAATGAAGTACGAAAAAGCGAAAGTGGCTCTTGAGAAGCAAACGCGTCGTCGTTCTCGTCAAATCTTTAACACGAAGACCGAGATTTGGGAGTGGACTGTGACTAGACGTCATCCAAAAGAATTAAAACATTGGGGTTAGTAGAAGAATATTAATAACCTGTTATATTTTTATTGCTTCTGTATCATAAAGTTATACATATAATATATATTTTTTTTCGTATATTAAATTCTAAGTCGACCTACCTTACTAGAACAGTCTACCTCTGTTGCAGTACTTTCGATGCCGTTTTTGTACCATTATTATACTTTTTTTCTAATGTCTGGTTTTAAATAATTGCAAATTTCTAATTGTTTGTTTGTTTTTTGTGATCTTTTCGCTCAGGTATTGATCAACCACCCAACCAAGCTGTATTGGTAGCTCTCACTAAGCTGGTCGACCGCACATGGCTCCTCACACCACCAACGAATGCCCGCTATCTCATCACATTGGACATGAGACACCATATGTTTAAAGGTGAATGCATTGCTAAATTTTGGTTATTCAATTTAAACAATTAAATATGGCAATAAGAGAAGAAAAAGATTTCATGAGCGGCCGCTAGTTAGGAAAAAAAGGTGTAGTTAACATATATAATAGCTAGGGCACATGCCCGAGAGATATGAGCTTCTTCAACTTATTAGGAGGGGAAAAGTTTCAGGAAGAAGAGGCGTTTGTCGCAGAAAAAAATCCTGGCTTCGTAACATCAGAGAGTGGACTGGAATCGCTAGTGCAGCAGAATTATTTCGCCTCGCTAAAAATAGACAAGAATTTACGAAGCTCCGCAAGAAGAAGAAAATATATAAAACCAATTCTATGCCATTTTAAATTTATCTTAAAGACCTGTATGCAAAAAACAAAAAAAAAAAAACCTCTTATAAAAATCAGAAAATCAATCTTCATTGATACTTAATTTTATTCTAATTTTATAATGTGCCTTGACGACTTGCAAGTCGCATGATTACGACTACCTAACTGGTACCTTCTTTCACGTTCTAATTAAGCCACCAATCAACTACATTTTTGACAAAGAGTTAGTTGTAAGAACCGGTAACATGGGCTACTTTTTATCCCAGAAAACAAGTGTACCACTGGATTTGTAAAAAACTGTAATAAACGGATTACTATACTACTATTTCTACCTTTACTATACTACTATTACTATACTAATACTACTACTACTACTTTTACTATACTACTACTGCTATTACTAATATAATAATACTCCCTTTGACAGGTCGTCATTTCTGTAAAAACTACTCAGTTTCGAAGAAGCCCAGGAAGACTCCCACCCCGAAACCAACGCCTAGCACGTCCTGTGATGGTGACGAATCTGACAAGCCAGAACCGAGCAAGAGACACTTATACGCAGAGTGCTTTTACAACAAGCATGTTACACCTGGTCACGCCGGTAATATAACAAAAAAATATTAACTAAAAATGTGAAAAGGGGCCAAGTTCTTGCTATGAACTAAGCAGGAGAATGTTGATATAGCGAAAATAATTTATCAAGGAAGGATAATTCATAAATTAAACCAAATTCATAAATGATTTTCGCGTTAGATAATCTGTTTATGAACGAATAACAATTTTCAGTTATTGTTTGCTTAGTGCACAGAGAAAAGCAAGCATAATATAATTGACGGCCGATTGGCGCAGTGGGCAGCGACCCTGCTTTCTGAGTCCAAGGCCGTGGGTTCGAATCCCACAACTGGAAAACATTTGTGTGATGAATAAGAATGCTTTAACAGTGTCTGGGTGTTTATATGAATATTATATAAGTGTTTATATTATTCATAAAAATATTCATTAGTCATTTTAGTACCCATAACACAAGCTACGCTTAATTAGGGACTCGATGGTGATGTGTGTATTGTCGTAGTATATATAATATATATATTTTTTTTTATATGAACCCAATGATAGAAAGATGGAATGATCAATTATTTATAGGTTTTATTTCGAAAGCCTTAAAATATCTCCGCTAAATCTGAACCTATTTTGATAACATTATATATTCTTTTTTCATTTATGATATTTTTATTGTAAAATTTTAATAGCACAGAGGATGGAACTCCTTTTAGGCCGCAATCAATATCTTTAGCAATCAGTACAATCTAATAGTTAATACGGTACCTTTAATAAGGCTACCAGTAGTAAGGCTTCTTGTGACAGAGCTTGTCCGAGGAAGTACGACCGCTTTGCTTATTTCTGCCGCCAAACAGCGTTGCTGTGTTCCGGTCTAAAGAGCGCGGTTGCCGGTGTTATTACAGGTACATGACGCTTTAGACTATCAGCTTCAGGTTGACGCCATTTGTAGGACGTTTTCCTTGCATGAATTGCGAAGTGTTGCTCTGTTTATTGGTTTTTTCATTAGGTGGGACATATGCCTTGCCCGTCAATTATTACGTATAAAATGTCTCGGTTCAAGTTTATATTTAATTTGCAGCTATAGTTATGGCATTGCAATTGCTGAAGCGCGAAAAGAATGCGAAGTTAGCGGTGTTCTCAGAGGAAGGCATACAAGTTGTCTCCATAGAGCGGAACTTCAGCAACATTGAAGAGGCCGAATTTGTTCTTAGGGTAAAGTCTTTTACATATTCGATAGAAGCGTGTAACCGTTTGTACTTTTACATATTATAACAGTTCCTTTAGAACAAAATGATAAATGCAAAATATTTACAGGAAAAGTAAAAGTCAGATTTCTGATGATTGTTTGCTAAGTCTTAGATAGAAAAAAGCTATTGTTATGATTTAGTAAAACACTCCTAGAAGATGCCAAAATAGAGATGTTCAGTGAGTCAAAATCAACCGTAGTTGTACCTATTCCATTGATTATCATTTTATTGTCTATATAAAATGATAAGGAACAAATATTGCACACTTATTATTTTACTATACGGATTTTGTTAAAGTTTAGATTATGATAAACCTTTGGGGCAGTCTTACTCTCGTTAATATTGAAAGCTTTCTTCTGCTAAAAAAATGAATTTTGTTTCCCTAATAAACGTATGGTATGGATATGGTAATCAACAACATTAGTTTTATTCAATTAAAGTACAAGTAGGACTAAAAAGCTCTCCAGAGACAAGAGTCTGACTACTGATGCATTAATAGGCATCATAAGTCTGACACGGAATACGACATGTGGCACTTTAGAACTGAGCTCTCAAGTGTTCACAATATCTGTTTATCGGACAAAGCTAGTTGACGTTGCTGAAGAAAAACAACGGTAGTGTCATTTCTTCTTACACTGAGATCATGGTGCCTGTAGAAGGTTTGGCCAGAGTTCCCAAATCTAAACTAACCTGACACTATACCGAAGATATCTCCGATGATACGAGATCAGTGTGTCTCCAAATAACTTTAGGATACGAATGCCAGTGGCTGGGTGGTTTTATTCTTCAACAAAGGTGCTGAAGAATTACAGACCCATTTCGCTGTTATGTCATATCTACTAGTTGCTTTCAAGAGCTATAACGAATTGTCTCGCACGTATTTTATACGACTTCCAGCCCAGTAGATTAACGCGTTAGAAACAAAGACGAATTTCCAAAATGAATGGGAATGATTTGTCGTAACAATCTTGCTAGAGTGGTAGGGTCATCACGTTGGGACACTTATGGCAGTTGGTACTCGCATCATATTTGGAGGCAGTAAGGTACACTCATGTATGGGGATCGGTGAACGCATGGATCAGTCGTGCCATTGAATCCACCGTCGCGTCGTAGCTTTACATTTTAAGTTTATTCATTACTAACAGTTAATTGGTTTTAGAGAATTACACCAATTTTCTTTTTAAACAGTTAATTTTATTTTGATTTGTCATCCTTGTATGCAGAATGCGAACTTAGGCCGGGTCCAACTTGACGCGCCAATCGAATGGGCCGCGAAGAATAACGAGAATTTCGATGTGTTCATCCACATGGTTGACCGTACCACACGCTACATGGAACTGGACCGGACGGCTCGCGGCGGACGGGGTTCGGGGGGCAGATACGGCCCACCGCCAGCGGAGAACAAAGAGCTTATAGATCACTGCCCAGTGAGAGCACTCGAGCGCTACAGAGACAAAGCTGTACGCAAGGCCAAGTAAGTGACACTCATTTTCCTGCTTATTTCTGTACAATCCTGCAACGGTGTTCCAGTATTGGAACTACAAAGTTAAAGTACAATATAACTTATCAACCTGATTTTAAAGCGCAAAATCGACCACGCTATGATACAGCCAGTGCTCTAGGCTACAGAACTTGCGACTCTAAAACGAGTGACATAATGTTAATTTTACTTTAATATTATTCTTTAAAATTAAAGAGTTCACATTTTTTCGATATAGATATGACGTATATAATTTAATTTCAGGCTTATTGTAATGTCTCTGGCTTCGCACCGATTGGAAACTACCGACGGCAGCCACGAGGGCATTCTTGACATCGTCGGCGTCGACGAACACGTTCCCAAAGTTATGGATGCGTTTGTACTTGGTCAGTTCGAGTAATTACGTTCTGTTAAGATTTATGATCACACTTGTATTTCCATCTAATGAATTGGTCCGTGTTGTAAAACCTCTCCGGAAATGCGTAGTTTTTCATGACCGTAAAAATATTGTCTAAATTATTTTAATAGAGCGTTTTGTTATACTTTAACTAATAGTATTGTATCATAAATCAGTAACAATTTTTATATTAATCTTTTGTCTGATCATAATGCTCACACGGTCCAAGTATTGGTTCCAAATTAAACAGTGAATCTTCTCATCTCTTCTCTCTTCACATACAAATTATATTTTGAACAACTGAAGAGCAGACACTTTTAGTACTCTTCAGGCACAGCTGTTAAACATATATATTAACCTACTTAATTTGTTTATATAGCGGGTAATGTATAAGAAAATAACTATTTGGGATCTTGACATTTGTATCTCAAATACATAATATATTGCATAAGTATAACTTCCGTTTAACTCAGTATTGAATTATTTTATCTAACACCAAATGTGTTCCGAACCAGGATGATATGCTGTGAATGAGAATTTGTGTTGTAAAATTCCAAAATTTATTTGGTTCTTAAGAACATTTTGGTTGTTTAAAAGAGAATATTTTCTCTACATGTTAAGCCAGCTGATTGTATCCAATGTTTATGTAGCCCATAATATTGCCAATATGTGGCTTATAAATAGGCGCAAGAAAGTTCCCTTCCCACTGGTCTTGTTACTCCAACATACAGCCTCACTCCAGAAGCCTAGAAAAGCTGTCCAGTTTGCTGATGGTTTCCTAAACGTTTCCTGAAATAAGGCTACGGAATCGGTATAGTTACGCCAAGGCTTGTAAATCAGTTTATTCAAATGACAAAAGTACATTTTTGAAAACTTTCAATAATTTCAACTTTCAAAACTTTCAATTTTTCCATAATTATTTGGTGATCGGAATTGATTAGTCGCTATTGTTCAATCTCAAACTTAACGCGGCGAAGAGGGCGGGAGCGCATGTGTTTTTTTATTTTGACTCGCGCGCTAAAACCGGTAGTGAGCGGCTGGATACATCGTTCTATATAATAAAGATTGTTATTTCGATAAACCTGAGTTTAAAGCCTTGGTAAACAATTTGAAATGCTAATTTCAAGAGCGTTAAGTTTTGTCTCTTCTCTCAGTGAGACCCCTATGGCCTTCTATTGATTCAAAAAGGTTGTAGAAGTGTCAATAATTTTGTGAAAACGCAGTGCATGGTCAGAGTGGTTCGGTCACAGAGTAACAACGAATTTTATTTAAAAACGGGTTTAAATTTAACAGAATGTTAGGTTTTTTTGTTTAATCTCTTTGTACTGTTATTGAATCTACTTGCTTTGACCATAGTCTGAGACTAAGGAATTGGGAATATTAGAAATTAAATTAGAATGCTTGTATATTACACATTACTAATTTGACACTAAAATGTGTTTACGTCCAAACCTTGAGTTTGTATGATTAAAATATCACAGTCAGTTTATGGAGTCAAAAAAAACCCCGTTTTTGGTTTTTCTTATCAAAAATCTTCAAACAAATTACAAACGACAGCTTGACTGGACTGGATTGTTATGTTAATTAAATTTAAAAACTATCGTAACTACATATTTTTGCTGAATTTGTTACACAGTCTCTTAAGTTAATAGATCTCGACTGTAGTGCAAACTTTTTTCTTTTGATGGAAACAGGAAAGTCTAGCTGACTGAAAAGGATACTCTTGGTGTAGTCACAGAATTTCAGCTTTACTCCAAAAAAAAATAACATTACATTATTTAGTTACCTAACATTCTGTGCATACAAAGATTTTCCCAATATAAAGGAAATCCTACTATTTTAACAGAAATTCGTGTCTTTTAGTTCTCGCTTAGATCTCTATATGACGCCCTTGGTCAGGGGAATAGTTATGTAAGTGCTCGATGTTGAAATTAAAGTCTAGGTGCAAAAATTTAATAGCACTGAGAATTTATTTTCAATACATATTATGTTAATACTACAAAACTTTTCGATAAATTTGTAAGTAAAATCCACTCGCTTCTATCTCTTACCAGGTACTCAAAATACAAAAAGACAGCACAAGAGAAGGCATGTTATTGTGCACAAATATCTTTATCGAAAAATCTGTTGTAAGTCTTCTTTAAGATTTGACAATAGTGGACTATGCAGTGATAGATGAAATGAGCAAATTTATTGAAAATCTTTGTTAATTATACTATATTATTATAGATTGCTTAAGGTATTGTACCTAGAAAGGTTCTACGATTCTTTTCATTAGCTGCAGTTCATGTTTACTGCTTTTTGACAAAAAGTCATTTTTTTAAGTTCATTGTATTTGTTTTTTTTTATTTTTCTTTATTGTATATATTAAGACCTGCTTAACATTGAGCTTTTATAAGCAGTAATTTTTGTCCTCACACAATAGCAATTATTGTCAAAACATCCTAACCTTAGTAGAATATAAACTGTTTATTAACTTAAAATTTCTTATGGCAACTAAATTTTTTGTCAATTTATATAAAATTTAATTCAATTTGATGTGATATGTTAATTATGATGAAGCTTCAAATCAATAAATATTTTATGGGTAGTTTCTAACCCAATTTCCATTTATTATTGATGTCAAATGTTAATAATATTAGAAGAAACAACAAACCTAAGTCTGAATATAGGTTAAAAAGTGTGTTTTTTGGGAATTGTAATAAATATCACAAATACTATCTGATTTCCAAAAATACTTTTGAAGGTTTAACATCTCTAGGGTTAGGATTTTTATCCTAGGATTTATTATATACATCTTGGTGTTAGTAACAGGGTCTTTTTTGTCATTCAAAAATTTGGCACCTGATGCGCACATTTCGTCACTTTATATTGTGTCCAATAAAACAATAAAGAGTGAATGCAGAATGATTAAAGACGAAATAACTTTTATTTTTTAATCTATAAAGCTGTGTATTTCGATTGAATGTAACCGCAAAAAACTTTAGAATGAAAATGTTTGTAAGCCCGTACTTTGTTATTTTAGTTATTGTGTTTAAAAAATAATATTTATAACAGTTTTAAAGTATACCAAAACTAAAGCGATAATATTTCCTATTTGCCAAAGTAAAGTAATGCATTTTTAATATTATTCTATAAGTACTGGCTCACAAACATTTAATTGTTAGCAATACAATTGATAGCATATCTTTCTTAATATAGAAAAACCGAAAAGTGATACATGTTCATTATTTATCAAAGTAAACGTTGTCAGTGTACGATACTAAAAAATTAAATTATGTGAAGAATGAAAAGTACTCAATCAAATTAGCTAAGAGCTTCCAATAATTACCGAGTATCTTGGTTTTTTAGGAAGCATAAAGCATTTTTTATTAAGTACTGATATTAATGCTGAACTGTTTAAAGTTTTATAAATAAATACGAGTAAAATCGTCCTAAATAACCATTTTCTGACCCTCACCTGATGGTTACAAATTACTACCTCCAACTCAGCGGCCCCCCGGGCACTGATGGAGCCTCCAGCCTTCAGCATGTAGGCAGCAGGTACTGAAAAGCGTAAATTTAACGGGAAATTGTTTTACGAATTAAAAACGCTATTTTGGTTAGGACAGCAAAATGTACATAGCGCGTACACTCATAAAAATCGAAAGGAGATAAAATGTATTGTTATGTTCCATATTTTTCTTCCTAAAACCAGGCTACTACACATTTATTTTCATGATTTCCTATCCGGTACGGTGAGCATGTATCATATTTCTCACTATTCGTAGTAATAAGTGAATCCGTTTCAAAATGTTGGTTACTTTTGTACTGATATGAGCGGAATTTTCAGAATCTGTGATCACTTGGTACTCTCTCGGGTTTAAGTAATTTTTATATCTGAACGTTGAAAGGTTTCAAAAACATTAAACTCGAAATTGTAGGTAGATATACGCTTTTTAACTAAGTACGTTACTCTTGTTGTGTGAAGTTTTTAGATTATCAATTCTTTAGTGGTTTATAATTGACCAACGTGTTTATTTATTTATCGCGCTATCGGCTATACGTCTCAATGTTTTTAAAGTGACATTATGTTTTTAAAGTGACATTATCTTCTAAAACTTTTGAAAGAACAATAAACATAATGAGAAAGAAAAGTATATTGTCACTTATGACGTTGAAGCATATTTATTTATGAGCTTGTGATTGAAGAATAGCATTCTGTGATTATTGATGCCTTGGTGACTTCAATACTTAAGAATATGGTTAGATAAAGGCTGGTTTTTCTTTTGAAAACTATTGGTATTATAAAAGCGAGGGCGCCCATTTTAGGACGTTAAAGTTTTAGACAAAACTTTGTTATTATAATAAGTTCCGTTTGTTTTTGTGTTTTTGTTAGAATGATCCTTAAACTATATTTTTATATAACCTTTCTTGATCATATTATTTTTGACAGCAACCTTTTATCTGGTCCCAGATCTGTTTTACAATATATTGTATAAAAAAATATTTGCCACTATTCCATTCGATTTGTCTTGTTACGTTCCAGAGCAAATGTTACAAAATGCCAGTCGATTTTACTCTACTTGATTTTAATTTTAAAAAACGGTACTTTATGTATTACAAGTTTTATTGTATAAATCCTAACTTCCTAATATTATAAATGCGAAAGTGTGTTTAATTTTTTTGTCGTTCCCTTAAGCCCTATCAAATCGACTTGATTTAAGCTATAGAGTTGTAGGGACGAACATAGGTTTTTGGTCCTGGAAAATGCTCCCAAGGGTTGGTTTGAATTCTTTTTGTGTGTTTTAAATGTATACAGACTAAAAGTTCAATATGGCAGAACCTGGATACACAAAGTCAATATACTCCGTTTTTCTTTTACGCTTTAGGGGTGGATTTGGAAAACCGGACTAAAAGTCTGTTTTTGTGTATATATTATTGTTTACAGGAAGATAAAAGTCTTAACGTTTGCTGTCAAAAATTAAATGTATCACATAACTAAAATATGGAAATAACAAGAAAATATTCCTTGATTACATGAACTACATTCGCAAAAAAAGTACACCCATAATATATCATTAATTTCATCAAAGGAATAAAGCTAAATCCGTCCCATACAATTTAAAAACAGTGTTACTTCTTTTAAAAATTAAATTAGTCTTTAAGTTCTTATGTATTCGTACTCCGTTATACATATTTTTTTTAACCATTCACAGCTGCATATCAATAGCACCCAGTGTATCAAAAATGTAATAACATTTAAAAAATGTACTTGCATGTTTGTTTTCATGTTAATAAACCTATAAATTTAGACACCAAGCTTTTTTTTCTGTATTAAGTCTACATCCACTGTAATACTTTACCCGAAAGACCTTTCTACATTACGCATTTACATACGTTTGGTATTTTAGGGGTTTTTTTTAAATATACGAGGTATTATACAATCATAGAATCCAGAACCATACCTTACCTTACGAGTGCGAGTACAACTCGACTGGTTTTTTAATAATTGTTAAAAGTACAGTAGATTCACACTGAAAATTTCAACCTCCAACCTTTTACGGTTCATCAGATACAGCCCGATGACTACGGGCGAACCCGACTCGCACTTGACTGGTTTTTACTAAATTTTGTTAAAGTGACAATAGATAAAAGATATACATACGCTTTGAAAATTTCAACCTCCTTCAGGGTTTCCTCTTAGGGTCCATGAGATACAGCTCGCCGATAGACGGACGAACGTACGGACAACGGAGTCATTGTAAGAGGGTCCTGTTGGCAATCTTTGGGAAAGTTTCAGTGTACCTGCCGGTCACTCCACCAGGTTCGAAGGTAAATGGGTTCCATTCAGTATAATCTAGTTGATAAATTAATAATTTTAGTCAAAATACTTTGGTCATTGCAAAGTATTCCCGGCAAAATGTTCCTTTCACCATCAGATGCTTACATCAAAAAAACTGTTTTAACGATATTGCAACTTCCAAGACACAAATATAAAATTATAAATTTAAAAAAACTATCATCACATCAATCAATTACCGGCCCACTACAGAGCACGGGTTTCACAACGAGAAAATGGGGTTAAGGCCGTAGTCCACCTCGCTGGCCTATTGCGAATTGATGGGCAAAAAATATAATATTATTAATGCGAAAGTAACTACTTCCCTGCCTGATGATTTGCGCGAGCTTCAAGATTATTTTTTGAAACAAAAGATAGCTTATGCCTCGAGAGAGGAAAACTGAAAATATAGAGTTAGGTCGCGACGAGAAGAAAATTTGATCCGAAATAATGCCACCGTATTTGCTAAATACCGTTAAGTCTGTGTTAATAATTTGGTAGTAAATTGATCAATGGTATAAAATATGTGTCATTACAATGTAAAATAATATTTGTAATAATGTGTTGGTAGCATAACAATTAAAAGATGAGTTGCTCTGGAGCTTCATGCTCCACTTTTTCTCTAAGACCCCTTTCGAATGAAGGCAACTTTGTCCTTCGTTTGTATTGGCTTAGAAAGAATAAAAATGGATAGGGCATATACTATGACATCAGCTTTTTGCCAGTGAAAGTCCTGACACAATAAGTCTGAGATTAGCCGTAACAAGCAGACACTTTGTTTCATAAGCATTTAATAAAAAGCTGTAATTTTGACATTGCAAACAGACTATTTTAAAAGTGTTTATGAACGATAAATCAAAAGAAGAGAAGAAGTGTTTATGAATTAAAAGTGAGGTCTGTGTTCATGTTTTGGATGTAACGTCACTGTCAAGTGTCAAAGTGGCATTACGCCCAGAACGTTTTTTTCTGAATTACATTTTTGCTTATTACAAAGAGTATAATTTATTTTATCGTTTCTATATTAATAAGGATAAGGCTTGATAGATCATATTTCATTCCTTATTACTCCTAGTAAAATGATGGGTGATGTAGATAAATGGATTGAAATCGCTAAGAGATGTAAATATCTACCCGAAGATGATTTGCGCGAGCTTTGTAACATCGTCTGCGACTTGTTACTGGAGGAACCGAATGTTCAACCGGTACAGACACCTGTAACTGTATGCGGAGACATTCATGGCCAGGTACGAAAGATTTACTTCAAAATTATCTTTTAAATCCCAACACACATCTCTACCTTTTGAAAGTTATGTGCGTTTGAAATTAAAAATTTCCCTTGTGTGGTGTGCTCAAAGGAAATGATTGTGAGGAAACCTGCTTTCCTGAGAGAACTCCATAGTATTCTCAAAGGCATGTGGAGTCCAAACACAAATCTGCTCTGGGCCAGTGTGGTGGACTACAGCCTAAATCCTTCTCATTGTGGGGTCTCCCCCAATGCCCGTGCCCTGCAATTCCCCTGTGGCCCCATTACCGGCCGACTGCTGGTAATTGGTTGATATGATGATAATGGCAAAAAGAGATTTAGTTCTTAACAAATACGTCCTCAAGGGTTAAAATGAGAACTCACGAGGAGTAGGTAAAGTGTTGCAAAGCATTATTAACAAGTATTGAGAGTACATTTTTTTTTTCAGTTCTATGACTTAGAGGAACTTTTTCATATAGGTGGTCAGGTTCCAGATACTCAATATATATTCATGGGAGATTATGTAGATAGAGGGTATTATAGTCTAGAAACTCTTACCCTACTAATGGCACTGAAAGCACGGTACCCAGATAGGTAAGTTATATAATACCGGCTTTTGTTCTTTGCTTTGCCTGTGTAAATCTCTGGTCAACTTTTTTCTGGAGATCTATTTTACCTATAAATGAGCAAAGTATGTTAGATTATTTATTTGGCCCAGTTGTTTTTGCATGTTGCATAAACAAATGTTAAATATAAATATATAACATTTGTTTAGATATGAAATATTATTTATGGGAAGTTCATATAGGTAAAAGGACCTTTGTCTTATGTACATCATACTTGCAGGATAGTTTTACTTAGAGGAAATCATGAAACATGTCAAATAACAAAAGTATATGGTTTTTATGATGAATGCCTGAACAAGTATGGTAATGCAAATGCATGGAAGGATTGTTGCAGAGTTTTTAACTTGCTTGCAGTGGCAGCTGTAAGTATAAATATACTAAGATTAAAATAAATGCTCTTTAAAGTCTTTATTTTATTATACTAAATACTTAACAATATTAAATTACAGTTAATAGATGAAACAGTATTGTGTGTCCATGGAGGACTATCACCTGAAATATCAATGTTAGATCAGATCAGATGTATTGACAGAAACCAGCAAATACCTCACAAAGGCGCCTTTTGTGACTTGCTATGGTCTGATCCAGCTGATAATCAACTTGAGTTATGGTAATAAATTTACTTTGTACATTATGAAATAAGTTAAAACTTATCTTGAATGCAATTAAGATATACTTGTTCCTGCTCGAATGTAGCCATTATGTTATTCCAGGTTTTTATTTACATTCCAAATTTTAGCTAAATAAGTTACTAAGTTCAGTTACTAAAGCATGAAGGAGTAATAAACAAACTTTCACATTTTTAGTAGTTTTACAGCATTCAAGTGCTAACTGGCAGGCTACCAATCTGTGGTATTTTGGAATTAGGGTTTTATGTTTACAGTGTGGATAACCTTCTTATTTTTTAGGTCAGTAAGTCCCAGAGGAGCAGGATGGCTATTTGGCAGCTATGTTACAGAGCTTTTTATGAATTACAATAATTTGAATTTAATTTGTCGAGCACATCAACTTGTAAATGATGGTACGTTTTTCTGAGAATTTAAGAAATTACCACCTTATAAATTAACTAAGAGTTGTTACTTGAAAATTAAATATAGAATTGTAATGAGAATAAATTATTATTATACAAAAAAAAATCTCTTACAGTCTTCAAAGCTCAACAAGTTTTAATTTAACCCTTTTTTATCCTATTTTATATTATCACTTTGACATATTGTCAATCTTCCAATCCCCATTTCTTCCTCTAAAAAAGTAGCTCGTATCTCTCATTATTATAATTCTCTATGGACCTTAACTTGTCAGATATTGGGTTTTCTATTAAAAAAATCGAGAGATAGACCCCATTTCTTCCTCTAAAAAAGTAGCTCATATCTCTCATTATTATAATTCTCTATGGACCTTAACTTGTCAGATACTGCGTTTTCTATTAAAAAAATCGAGAGAGAAAATTGGCGGTGTAAACCTGTGCGTTAAAGAGCAAGTTAAGACGTCAGGAACTATAAATAACTCATGAAAATATTTCTTCAAGCCTACCCACCCACATTGTAGCAGAGAAGTGCGTCTATGCTATAAACCCTTTCCTACGAAAAAGGTGGCGTGTTACGTTAACGTTAACTGGATGAGGATGTCTTGTGTACTGCGACTTTTGAGTGTTTCTTAAAAATTATTTTTTTCGCAGGTTATAAATATATGTTTGATAAGCGATTAGTCACAGTATGGTCAGCTCCAAACTATTGTTACCGGTGTGGTAATGTGGCCTCAATTTTGGAGTTCAAGACAGTCAATGACAGGAATGCTAAAATTTTCCAAGCAGTGCCTGATAGTGAGAGAGAAGTACCACCTCAGCACACTACACCATACTTTCTATAAGTTAAACTAAGTGTAAAATAAATATTCCAAGTAATTATATCATAATTTTGTATAGTAAATTGTTGTATATTAATAAAAGGTTTTATTTTTTACCCCCCCCCCCCCCCCCATTTTCATTATGAAATAATAATTGTTATGGAAACAGCATGGATGTATTTATCATACACATTTGTTTACGTAAAGTACCATCTTAAAATGTGTAAGAATGCACTAATGTATTTGCTGGGCCCTGGGGAATGACTATTTTAATGACTAGTTGACCCGCGCAACTTTGTCTGTATCAAATCGGTTATTATAGGTTTTAATATCTTTTAAAAACCAAGAACCTAATTGCAGCGCCACCTACCGGGTCCAGTTTTATTTCCAAACTATATAATACGCGACCGGGCGGCACTATGCATTTTTCTTGCTTTTAGCCATTGCCTGATTAAGCAAGCGCGGGGCTCGTAGAAAATTCTTTAAAAGAGCCCTTGATCTGCTATGGGTTCTTAAGTATAAAGTGGTAAAACTACAATTCAATACTCAATACGTATCTTAAATACAAAACGTATTTGCTATCCATAGGTTACAATTTTGTGGGTAATTAAAAGTTTACTAAATTACTATAAGCGATGTCTGTGTGCATGTGCGTGTCTGTCTGTCATTCAGTAAGGCCAGAGATGAGCGGTATTAAATATGCGGGGCCCGTAGCAATTGCTACTCTTGCTCTGCTTTTAGCATTTCTATACCGATAGGTCCAATTGGAATAACTTGCAGGTACATAATCAATTTTAATTATAAAACTATTTATTTGGATAAGGATTAATATCATTATTAGATTAGATTGTACCCATGTTTTGATTGACAAATTATAACAAAAAGCGGTGCTGCTGGACATAGCTCTTTTGTAAGGAGTTCCACAATACACGGTCCTGGGCCGCTTGCCTCCAGCGGCTCCCAGCGACTCGCCTGATGTCATCTGTCCACCTCGTTGGGGCCGACCTATGCTGCGCTTACCGGTGCGGGTTCGCCATTCCAGCACCTTAAGACCACAACGTCCATCGGTTCTCCGAACTATGGGCCTTGCCCATTATTTTTATGGTTTATCAATCATTTTCGCGGCGTATGCCAGTAAAAGTTCCAAGTCAGTATGACATCTTAAATAATCATCGTTAGTTTTCAGCCAATTTACAGAAAACCATATTAAAAAAACAATAAAAACTTCCACATGATTAACTCTGTTCATTCGTGAAAACCGTATGAAAATCCGTTTGGTAGTTTTTACGTGATGCCCGGACAGACAGACAGACAGACAAAATTAAATAAAAATCTATTTTGGACGATTATAAAGCATCCCCCGGTTAAAATTTTAAGGGGAGTATTAGTTGCAGATAACTATATTGAAGGAGTAAAAATATAACAACACTTTTATGATAATTGTTTATTATGTGTAAATTACAATGAGGTTTCTATAATTTGAAGATTATTTTCACTTTTAATAGTTCAAGTAGGCTTTTATTAACTTTTCAGATTCACTTAGTTATAAATTGCGTTAATCCAATCAATACTGTATAATATTTATTACAAAATGTGATGTAATTCTAGTCTCTATTGTAATCGAAAGTGTAATCGAAGTAGGATTGATCAAAACTCTGCACACGCACATAACCATCTTCACCACCAGACGCAAAACTCTTTCCATCAGGGTGGAATGACAAACTATTTATTGGTCCAAAGTGACCTTTGACACGACCAAACTCTTCTTCAAAGACAAGATGGAAGAAACGGGCATCGAACTTTCCTTGTCTAGTTGATGTTGTTGTTACTTCCATTGCATCCTGTCCACCACCAAGTACAACATGGTCCAAAATTGGACTCAGGGCTGCTGAATTAACTGGTCGTTCAGTTTTGTATTCCTTGAGAAGTTCGAGTGAGCTAGTGTCAAATAGTTTGGCAGTTTGATCCTTCGAGGCAGTAATAAACATTGTGCCATCACGAGATAGCTGCATATCATTGATCTGATGTGTATGCTCCTTGATTGAATGTAATTTTTTGCCAGTCTGTAAAAAATATTGATTTTGATTATTTTATTGATATTATTATCTAGATAAGGGCTTCCAAACACTTTTGTGCGCCGGAAAGTACACAGGTGTGCCATTTAGCGCTCCTTCTGTATTAAAAAAAATAAAACCTATTGGTTTATGGTATTACTAGCTGTTGCCCGCGACTTCGTCTGCGTTTGTTTTTTGATGTGCATTAAATTTAGTTGTAGATTTGCTGCTGCCCGCTAAGGAGTTCTGTCCTCTATCTCCAACCACAGTTTGGGCAAAACTAAACACATATTACAACCTCTATAGTACAAAAAGAATGATAAAAAGTATGCTATATTACTTCTAACACTTCCAAGAATATGTGTACACAGTACAAAGTTTAATGAGGACCGGTTAAGCAGTTTTTGCGTGAAAGCGTAACAAACAAACTGACATTGACATTTATTATAATATTAGTAGGGATAGGGATAGGGATTATAATAATTCAATTCCGCTGGTTTTAATTTTTAGATATTCCCACACTTCACACTGATAGGACGGGGTATTAATGTTTATTTTGTGTGCCTATATCACAGTTGCGAAGTCCTACAAAGGAGAATATACCGGAACCTACGTGCCACAAGTGAAACTAAAAACTAAAAAGAAACCACTTTGCTTATCTTAATACTTATTGGTAGGTGGAATGTATGCACAACGCTTCCAGGAAAAAATTACAGAGGAATGAAAAAATATAAGTTACTTATACTAAGAAATCCGATGGCAAAACTCAGGTAATATTAAAATGCAAGATAACTCATTTTACTTCAGTGCGGGAGAGAAGAAAGGACACCATGGAACTGGGTTAATGATAATTGGAAGGTTCAAAAAATCGGTCCTAGGTTTTGAACTTGTCAATGGTATGCAAGATAAGAAACAAAGGATGTTTTTATAATACCAAATTTGTATGTGCTTATGCTCGAACAGAAGATATACTTGGCAAGCACAAAGAAGAGTTTTATGCAGACCTTGTTAGTGTGCTGTGGGCTTAAAAGGTTGGGATCAAGATGAAAAAGTAAATGATATATTAATAAATAACTCAAAAAGATACAGCTTATTCTACTATTTAACACATAAAAAGACTCTTAAGAAATTTTGAAATAGCATACCCTTAAATCCCATTGAATCAAATCTCCAGCTTCATGACCAGTAATGATAGTCTCATCCAAAGTGCCCCACAACATTGATGTAACTTTTGAATCTGTAATTTCCCACTTTAAGATTGGGGCTTGGGTTGATAGGGAGTCATCAATTGTCCTTGTATCTATTATGAAGACCTGTATAAATAATTAACAGGTTATTATTAGCAGGAATATCTTCTCCTTATATGAGCAAATCATTTATAAGATATTATGGTGTGGTTATATAATAGTGACAGCATAAATAGGTTGATTACAAGTCTAATACAGTATCTGATCAGCATGCTTGTATAAGCATGAGCCAGTCCTGATGACAGAAATTTTATTATTATCTAAGAAATGTTGTATGTTAACCAATGTTTAGGAGGGAGGATCTTTTTCCTTCTCTCATTGGGTTATTGACTAAAATCAGTCTTACCTCACAAGGATGTCCCATAGCCTTATCAGTTGTGTATGCACCTTGATAGGCACTAAAACTGAAGTTGCATGTCCTTACAGAAGAGTTTGTTTTGATTGTTGCTATATTTTTACCGGTTTCTAAATCCCATAACCTAAAATAAGTACTAGTTATAAAACTTCTGTTATAAAAGACAAAAGAGATAAGAAAACCTAACAAAGAATTACATTTGTATTGAGGCCAGAAAAGTAGGCAATTGAATCAATATTAAAAAAAAAACATTTATTTCTTGTAGGCCTATTTTATAAGCACTTTTGATACGTCAAAGTATGTCTGTTTGTAGTAACACTACCACCAGTTCGGCAAGCTTATCCAGTTCTTATCCATATCACTGTTCTTGCTGCAAGTCCTTTTATTTAGGTATTGAAATAAGTTTTTATTATATAATATTCATGCTTGGCCAAAGTGTTACCCTATGTAGCAACTAATACTAAACAATCTTAGCAATAAAAAAAAAATTCAGAAGACAAGAATGGACTTACCTATAACATGTGAATGAGCACCAACCAAAATTAAAACTAGTTAATACTATGTAAAATACCCAGTTCATACCCAGTCTGATAATGTGTTATTTCGTATATTCTTTTCAAATGTAATTTGAATATTTCCCTAGATGCTTTGTGTAAAGCAATCTGGCCTTGAATATCTAAACTGAACACTGACTATTCATAGGTTTCAATTCCACTGGACAATAATTTGTTGTAGGTACCTACTTCAAGTACCTAAAAGCTTTATACTTAATAGCTGCCAACTTGATTCGATATAAAAGCTTTGTAAACTTTTTACCTGCAAGAACTATCACCACCGCCGGTGATAAGATGTATAGATTCCCAGTCAACATCAAGACACCAAACGACACCACCATGCCCATTGAATGTACCCAGACGTTCTCCATTTAATGACCACCAAACATTGGGCTTAGAGTCCTTGGCTACGGAGAAGAGCAAGTCTCCTTCGCGATTATACTTGATTTGGGTTATAGCACGCTCGTGCCCTTGCAGCATCAGAGGTTTCTGCAAAAACATGTTTCTTAATAATATTACGCCAGTTCGTCAGATTTAAGCTAAGATATTATTGCACTGGAAAAACAAGCACTTGTAGATTTTGTTTAAAATAACTTACCATCTTCAAAGCTTTATTAAATTTACGAAATAAATACGAAAAATTCACAAAATGCTGAATAGTGACATGTGGCGGTACTATTTTTGATAGAAAGAACTTGTAATTTTGACATAGAGTATAGTCTATAGACACTGACAGACCGCGTACGTTCTAAAACTGTAAAGCTCAATTTACATTAAGTGGTTTATTTTAGATATTAAAGTTTTTATGATTTAATTACTTTTTGGTATCACTAAAATACCAAAATTTATTATTAATTTCGTTTAATTAAGAGACTAAAAAGTTTGGTTACTACTCGACAAAAGACGTCAGTCGTTACGATTTAGGATGATGAAATGCTACTAGATGGTGCTGATCAATTTTCCTGGGTGGCGGGTTATTTAAAGTTGATTTCCCACGGTTCGTAAAATAATATCAAGCTTACTCGATGTGTAATATCAAGCTTATTTAATTTCAGTTTAAAACTAATTGATCAGTAAGTCTCATCAGAGTTACTGTAACTTCGATAAGTATGGATCCTGCCAATTGGTATGTTAATATTCAGCAACTTTGTTAGTATAATCGATTTGTGACTGATAAGTAGCTGCAGTTAACCCATCTTACAGCAGCTTGATCCTTCAACAAATTTCATCAGTTTCTGTGATTCAAAGTGATTTGAAAAACAAAATTCTAATCCCTTTTGCAATCGAAACTCTGGCTCCAAAATTTGTTAACATGATAGAGTTCGCGTTCGAATTTTATTTAACAGCTATACCCTTATCATATATATACTTAGGTATAATCAGTTGGTAATCAGTAAGGTGAAGTTTGTTAATTTTAACGAATAAGGCAATTTTCATCCGGTTCCTACGTGGCATCGTACTGGAATGCTAATTCGTTTGGCGGTACTTACCTATACTTTGCCAGTACAGTAGGTACTAGTACATAACGAACGGCGGTGAAAGAATTCCAGGAGTGTACACAGAAATATGGAAATAAAAAAAATATATTATTTATAAAATTAATATTCATTTTTATTGTTACATACGAAGTACAAAAATTCAATCATATAGCGTGGCGATGCGTCGCCACGGCCTGTGTCGCCACGCCAAAAATCAGGTTTACCCTTCGCCTATACATGTTTACATCAAAAACTTAAACCGCAACGCTCACAAGCTGGATTTGTTTATGGCATAAATTGAGAGAAAATATTGACTCTCTTAGAAGGACAAAATTATTTTACGTGTCAAATACATTGTGTGTTACAATTAGGTACTCAGCTGAAGATTTCAGTCACTTAATTGCAGAACTTCACTTAACGTAGCGTATTTGTGTAGCGATAGCGATTTATTAAATAAATAAAAAGATAGAAAAAATTTAATGGGAAAGAAAAAGTCTTTCCCTGAGACATCTTCCACGTAAACCTTCTCTCAAATTTACTCTATATTCGTACAGTAGTACGTATTTCTGATAAATTTACGTTCTCGGCTATTAAGTATTGCTCAGCTAATAATGTGGGCAATGAAATGCAAAAAAGATTTTTTTGCGAAGTTTAGCGGGTTCAATAATTGATATTTTAATTGTCAATCTAGATGCTAATTATTATGTAAACTGAAAATTTTCATACAAACTTTCAACCTGAATTCATTTGGCCCTTCTTCAATTTGAATACTACAAAAAAACTTCCAAAAAGAACAAAAGGCTAAATTATTGTAGGCATCTTCCAGGGCGCATTTGGAACCATCGTAGCTTTAGTCTTAAGTTTACAAATGTAGTTTAGTATCACTGTCATCTCATGATAATATTACATTCTGCGCTTCTTCGCTGTGTGTAATTTAAATAAAGTAGTGTCATATCATTATTTTACATGAATTTAACGACGACTAACACTAAGCCCTACGATCAGGTATTAATTTTTCTGTAGCAGGCTCTATAATAAAATAAATATAATAAGAATCGTGGGAAAGCGGGAATTAAAAACATAATATTTCACATACATTTTATTCTCTTAAGTTATTAACCATTGATTTCCAAGAGTACAACTAAAAAACAAATTAAAGTACAAACACGTTATGCATCGCTAACTAAACACAACTGTAGGTAACTTCTCTTGGCAAACCAGTTCATCCATTGACTAACATAACACCCGGCGCACCACAAACGAGACGTGTAAACCGATACAAACACCAGAATCATCATCAATACAAACATTGTAAGTATACTAACTTGGTCAAAATGTATAACAACAGCCTTCATCCATCCAGAACAGTACAGCAATCAGCAACTATGTGATTGTCTACGTGTAAACCCTAAATTTATTGTAATAATTAATGTACGCTAGTCCTGAAAGCGATAAGTCTTGACATTGAGCGAACCCAACTAAATACGTGTAATGCACACTCAGTCACCCTGAACTAAATGAAATCTACGTCATATTCTATGGATTACTTTGAGGCACTTTTTGTGAGACTGCGTGGTAGGTAAGTTGGCGGTTGATTATTAAATCTTAAACAGTACCAAATTAGACCCCAAAATCAGCATTACAAGCGAAACGTGTTTGTGAAATCGTAACAAAATAACACGAAGTACATATATATAACTTGTAGAATAAATATCTAATATAGATATATATTATGTATTTTATATACTAAGATTTCAATTATCCATCTTTGACATTACATTACATACAACAAACACTCCTCAACGTTTCCAAATATATATTCTCTTACGGATATACACTCATTTATTTTTATAACTATTTTTAATACAGAGTCTAATGTACACAGGTCAACCCTACTTCAATCCGAAGTACATGAAACGCAAGTTTTACACAACAAATCTTATGCTAAGAATGTGAAAATATTTCGTCACGATATCTTAGATGGTACCTATAAACGTCTTATGGACTGTAAAGAAAATGTGAAATGCATTAAGTTCAAGTTACACCCTTAAAAATATATTAACATCATTATTAATGTTTATATTACTATTACCATATCAGTCAAAATATTTTCGCGATATCATTCTAAATGGCCGACTTCCGAAACACTAGATTTAACATGACGTAAAAATAGCCGGTTTTATTTGATAGCAGTAGGTTATAGTGTACAGAGTTGTTTATTTATAGCGTATGGTAACACCCACTTAATTGTAAGTATTTCTGAAGTCGAAACCATGATTATATTATAGTAATCTATAATTTTATATTATTAGAACATCGAGACCAACGACTATAAATATGTCCAAATCAGTACAAAAGCAGAAATTGTATGCGACACTGTACTCTGTTCGAATATAACGATAATAAGCGGCAAAAAAATTACTTGATAGAACATAGGCATGAAAGTTTAACAATAGAAAGACCAGCTTTGAAATTAGGAGAGCAACGAAAAGCGAATGGCTATTTTACATGTAGTTTAGTTTTTATTTACAAATAATTGTATAGCCTCAGTGGGCTTTTCGTTTACTATTCTAATTAGGTACTCGCCAGTAATGCGCCAATTTCCTCGTTACTCACTAACAATACTATCCTTTGTACAACGCCAATAACATCCTTACAATCTAAATTTTCCCTTTGATACTCTGCCGTTAGTTTCGCCTTAACAATACACTATGCTATTAACAAAGTTAATATTACTTACATACAATTACTGTTAACATATTAGTAAAACGATGCACGATTCGCGATTATAGTTAAACTTACGATTTCCGTCATACACGGTTAAAAATCTATAAAGGCATCTTTACCTCAGACTTTAGATTTAACACCTTCGTTTTGATGGTGTTTATATCGACTAATTTAATATAATTTAAGCTAGGTATAATTGAATAAATAAATATATGCAGTTAACCCAATAATTGTCAGTAGGTTCAGCCTATGAGGCGTGTGCTTATCAAAAATTAGTAAGGATTTGAATACACACCTCGATATATAAAACGCGATGTGCAAGGTTTCAATAAACTATCACTGTTTATCACAATTAACTAATAATTTCACGAATGTTATTAACTTAATAAATCATAACAATTTTTTTTTAAATCTATGTAGGCATTTGATGGCAGTGTCGTAACCGGTTGTATTGAAACTAATTACAATGTACAAAACGCTATAATAATATCCACTAACACTTAACTAATGGTAACGCAATGAGGAACGGGCTCGTCTCGCTCATTCAGGTAACAGGATTAATTAAAGAAATTACAAAACGCTAATTGTAATATCGATTAATTTTTTATGCTACAGATATCCAACTACGGATATCAAAGGACAGCTCACGTTATTTGGTGTTGTGTTTTAGTGTATCATATTATGTACATTTATATTTTTCCGCGGCTGCCGTTATATTTTGTTATTTATAGGTTGAATAACATAAAATTTAAAATTGCGATACTTTTTATAATATTAGATTTATTTATCATTTAGCAAACAGTCCAATGCTAAAAATTTAGCAGAGTTAGAGTTTGAGTACGATCTCACATGATGGTATGCGACGATGAATTCTAAAATAATTGGCTAACCTGGAAAGGGTATGTTAGTTTATTGAATCCATTCCTAGTCAGTTTCTACGTGGGTTCTTGAACGTATTGTGAAAGCTCAGTGTAATCTAAACATAGAAAATTTTCTCAAGTAATATCTGTCAATTAAATTATTCTGTTGGAAATTATGAGCCAGTGTAATGTATAATTAATTATGTTATCACAAGTTTTACCCTTTAGATACAACATAGTTAAAGTTATTTAAGCTTATTTAGTGAATTTAATGGATTCTCGAAAATCTAACACCAATGGCGTAGACAGTGAATATTAAAAAAAATCTCTAGACAATCTAAATAGAAATATTTTTGATTTTTTTTCTGAATAATATATATTTATCGCTGATATATATGTTAAAAATATATTTTTTTAAATTATTTTATGCTTATACTTTTAAATTAAACTGAATTCTCCAAAATAATCCGACTAAAGGGTTCCAATCTTACCGGTTCTGCAATTTTGATCATAGTTTGTTTTGATAATTGTTTTTTTTTGTTATAAATAATAAGTGTATATCAAATAAATTACATTACCGTTATGTAATACGATGCGATGTGAAAGCATCTCTTTATTCCGAGGCTACGCCACTGGTTACAGGCATGTACTATGTGTTTTAAGTTTGATGACATTGATTCTTATTAAATCTAAGGTGTGAATAATTAATTATTACCTAGAACCTAAGTCCTTAGAACGAACTTTTTTGGTTGTAATTACTTAATCTTTTAATTTGACATTAATCGTCATCCTAATCTAATGGTAACTGTTCACCGTTGTTGGAACGTTTATAATTAATATATAACATTAAAAATAAAAGCTTGTACACACCTAGCGATCTTTCGCCTTATTAAAAGTAGCAATAGGTATACAGGTGACTTCTCACGGTTTGCATTTAATGGAATCAATCGTGTAGCTACATATATTTATATAATCTTTTATTTTAGGTTTAATTTTATAGGTTTGCAAAATTTATTAAATCATACGCACTCAACTAACAAGGGTTAGGTAAGGTTATGTTAGAAATTCAGGCATTTACAGGTTTTAAAAATGCTTATTTAAAAAAACAAATATGTACATTAAAAAAATATGAAACTATATATTTACGTTTTTAAGGAAGAGAAGATAACCGTGGTCAGTTTCAGATCTTTTAGTTTTCAATTTAAAATCGCATGGTGTATACAAGCCGTAATATCATTGATATCAAAGATAATAACATTAAAGTAGGCAGTGGGTATACTGACAGTGACGTTGTTAGTAAATCAGTTGGTTAATTACAAGTAATGGCTATTATTTATAGCACTATTTAAGACTAAATGTGTACAATGATTTATTACTAAAAATATGATGTTATGTACTTACCAGGTGATGTCGAGTAGGTAATAAGTTAGTTCATGTTAAGTTTTGGTCAAGATTATTAAAGTCAGCGGATAAATGAAGAGAGATGAAAAAGAGGAATGAATATAAATGAATTAAATATATAGTATAAGTATATAAGTGTTGGATTGACTTCTCTTACTATATTAAACTGATGGATTGATTATTTTGTTTATTTAAAATCTTCGTAATTTTGTAGTTTAAAAAGAAAATATCGAATACATATCCACAGGTATAAACAGCCGGCAATTAAGCAACATAAGCGCTCAGGGCGTAGTAGAGTAGACAAAATTAAGTCTCGGCAAGTTTAATCCAACACTGAGGTTATAACCTCACTTCAAGGAATGCTACAATGCTGAATTCTGATAAAGTGTAACGTACATAGGCATTTTCATAGCTCTACGACAAAGATGTCAATAATTATTTTTTTGGACACAAATCTCTTTCTACACAAATACCTAAATGTCCAATGTCTAATGTATCCTTTAGACTTTTAGACCTGTCAAATTAGTTTAGTTAAGATATTTGTGTTTAGCAAAATTGGCACCATTGTACAATAAAACTGAATGTGTAATTTTATGTTAGGATCTTAAAATACATAACATTAGTTTTCTCCTTTGTTTCAATTACAATTAGCGGAACATGTTATCAAAATGGTCTGGTAATCAAAAAAAAAAATACCCACGCAGTCTTCGAAAAAATGTAAGTATTACAATACTGTTCGTTATATATTGGTTTCTGAGACCGAAAATATGGAACTGTTAGAAAGATGAAAATTTTCAAATGTGCCTTAAGAGATAAAGCGATATCATGCAGACGTCCGATGAAAATTAATGGAATTGAGCATAAATTACACTTGAACACATCAAAGGAAGCAAAATATAACACGATAAGTAAATCTTTGAACCGTCTCCAACCGAGAATATCCGTTCTCTAAGCGGAAGATACTTCAGGAATTTACGAGGCGCACGTACTACAGACACGCGGTTACTGATTACTTAAATCTAGTTAGACCAGAGTAAAGTAAGATTTAGAACGACAATATATGCACAAGTGTCTTGCGAAATATTGGCAATAAAAATGCATAAGTTGTGACTATAGAAACTAGCGCGTAACCGCGCTACAATATGATAGCGTAAAAACAGTACAGTTGTATACAAGCAGTCTTGGTAAACACTGAGAGTAGGTACTTAGTGCTACTTACAATACGAACAAGTCATAGGTATAAAATCAGTGAGATGTTATCACCACTAGAGTATTAGTTATTCAACAAGATTGCTATCGTTGTAATATATGTCTGCGGGATGTTTCTGAAAGGTTTTGAAAACTTGCAACCCGCAGTTGCAACGTTTTTGTGCAATTCATATATATGTACCTCACTTTGCCTGAGTGCCTGGAGTATTCATCATCATACTAACCCATTATCCTCCTATTTTCTGGAGTATTTTATCAAATGACGTAACTTTGATGGTAATTTAATATTCTTAAAATAAATAAATTTTATTATTTTTACTGAAGGCAGTTTTATTTGTTGTAAATCCTGACTTGTAATTATTAGGTGAGCCCACTTTCTTAAGGCCTGCGGTACGATAGGACAGTAGAGGAAAACTACAGGGGTTATAACAACTCACTGTATACAATTAAATTAAGAATTCTCAATATTACACACCCAGCGACGAAGTCTACTGGTTAATCCTAGACAATATAAAATGCAAACTAAAACAGCAATATTTCATTTACAATTCTCTCTATAAACAACGAGCTTACCTAACTACAAATCTATCTAGTAAATTTATATTCTATATTTACAGAAATAATATATTATGCGATCTCCGACTGAAGAATTTAAATAGTAACATAATTATATATTTTACTCTATTATAAAACTAAGTAGTGTACACTACCACGTATAAAACACGCATCCAAGTCCCTGGTACTAATTAAATAATAGCTAAGTAGTTTAATTATAAATCAGTCTGTCAATTGGGACGTTTTATTTCCTCTAATAAACAATTATAAGCCAATACACACATCGATTCAACAAGGGTATAATTTACCGCACTATCCTCGCACTCAGCTTATCACTCATTGCAAAAGAAGTTTTTCACAAACATCCAAACATGAGTCCACGCACTGTCGCGATCGCTCAAGCGCGCGCGGCCGTCTCTGCGGCTGGAGATGTCGGTGGTACTCGTACGCCACTCGGTGCCTCATTTTCTCCAATTGTTTATTGTCGATGCCCGGGGGGCGCAGTGCTGGGGCGGCGATGAACACAGGGCGGTGTGGTCACTATGACGAGGGCGGTGAGAGGGCGCGGGCGCGGTGCGGGGCGCGGGCGGGGGGTCTGGCGCTCGTACATCGAGAACTAGACGCCCTGCTGCGCCATATACTATCTGATCTCCGCCGAGTTCAGCACGAAAGGTACGTAGAACATTTTACTCTCTAGTAACAGGTTCGCCGCCGCTTGAATCTGAAAGTGCACGTCGTGAGTCAGTATACTCTACTGTTTCGCTTTCGGTTTCGAATGCTCTTGCTTACTTTCTACGCGAACTGGTTTAGAACTTTTTATTGTGATAGGTATATTGAATTAGAAATGGCATAATAGTTAGGAGATACTCGTAGATATATGAAGTTAATCAATAAAAGAAGATTGCATACCAATATAAGAAATACGTAACTAAAGGAATGTCCATTAAAAGTTTCCTAGCTCATTAATAAGTTCAACGTTGAATTCTGAAAATAAAATAACCTTACCTCAGGTATTCTCGCGAAAAGCTCTTGCAGTCTACCGGGGTGGTGGGGTGCAGCGTGTTCCAAATAGCTGCGCAGAACTTGCACGTACCTATCTTGGATACTCTCTAACTCCACTTCTGAAAAGAATAAACCATTTTAAAACTGACATTATGATAGGATACCTGCGTTAATTTGCTAGTCAGAAGAGAAATATGAGTGTGCTCAACGATCGAAAAAGCATAGCAGAATAAGTTATAAAGAAAATTCAGATACTTTGCTTTAAGACTTTTAATGGGACTGACCATCTTAAGTACGTTATTGAACGAAAACTTCCCTTAGGTTTTACTTTTGCAAAAAGTTACTCTACTCGCCCACAGATGGCGATAGAAGGCGGTGTCCTAGCAATGGCGTGGAGCGCGCGGTGCGGTGGTGACGTCACGCGCTCAGTAGGTCACTCCGATAGCGGGGCAACGACCGCGGCTAGCCGTTGACCTCCGCTCGAGCGCGTTCGCGTCCTCAACCGCTATTGCCGTCCCACTCGCACGCGCTTCACGATATTGTACGCATTACGTGTAATGCTCATACCAATAACCAGACCGTTATGTCTTTTCGCTCTCGGTCAATAATGCATACTTATTTTATTTATAGCTAATTAAAGATAAATATTATATTATTATTTCAGAAATTATAGAAGAAATAATTGATTTTGGCGTGATTCATACTATTCTGTAGAGTTATTATTAGTACAAAAACATGAAAATTATAATTTTTAATAAGGCAGGTACCTAAGTAACTACTAAGTTCTACTTTTTTTCAGGGTTGAATAAGATAAAGTATGTCTAACTATGTAGGTAATGAGATATCGAAAAATTCTGCATTTTTTTTATTACTGCCATGATAACTACATCAATGCAAAATCGACTAACCTGAATCGATTAACATTGTCACGTACCTCTACCTAACATGTAGTCTCGCGCACATGTTATGTAAGCGCAAGCGAGACGAGTTAGCGACTCTAATCATTTTTTTTCGTTGCAAGCGCGCGGCAAAAGAGAAAGTTTGCTTCCGCCTCGCTATTCGCTGAGAGTGAAATGCTGTCCCGTTACGACTGACGTAACCAACGAACGATACGGACAGCAGCGGCGTAGCGATTCCCGGTAAGCGATAAATCACAGAAAGGGATCGAAGTAACTCCCGATTGAACGTTTAACCTTCGTCTTTAACAAACTTACCCGCTCAGTCTTCGCACTTCTTACTTTCAGTCAAAATATCAATTTTTTTGTCACAGGTCTTCTATTTCATGCCTTAACACCAATTTTGAATTTAAAGTAACGTAATTAGGGTACTATATACTTTTAATTGGTGCGTTCCTAGATGATACCGGAGCTAGGCGGATAGCGAACCAATTTAGATTTAACTAATTAGACTTAGAGTAGAGAATACTTGCTAATTGTTCAGCTAAAGTCCTACTATAGTTTATATACGTAAGACATTAACTTCGAATTGTAAATGTATCGCAGCCTTACTTAGGTATCTCGGAGAATATGTAGTGTGAAAAGCAATTACCTCAAGATATATTCAGTATATGTCAAATTTGTATTACGTCTAAACTCTTTCGGTAAATGCCATTTACTGATGTAAACCACCGTAACGTATACCTATTGCAAAACTAATATAAACGTTTATTGTCACCTCATACATATCCCATCACTCAGCTACACATTCAACATCACACAAAATATATAAACTCACCCATACACATGTACACACACTAGCTCAAAACCGCGGAACCGTTGCGCAAGCGTTTTCCATTTCACCTCGTAAACACTCACTGTTCACTGCGGTTATAACTATCTCACATGACTGTATACTTTCATTCTTATATCAGTGTCTTTAGTATGAGATTGCACAGCTTACAAATTGTAAGTGGCGATAGTTTTCGAGTATCATCATTTTAACACAAGGTACTATAAAGTTCAGAGTTAAATATTCCTTGTTCTAAATTATACTTGTTTCCCGTTCTAATCATATCAAATCTTTAGAAGGAAGAACGGTGTTCTAAGTTAAATGCGTTTTTATAATTTAAATGCCCCATGCCGTTTTGCGGTCGATTAGATAATTTTTTTCATTCGATCAGGAGTGATTTCTAATAACTGCAATAAAAATTTCGTTAAACTTGATTCAACGTAAAGTAAGTTTGAAAGTAACTTCAAATAATGTGATAAATGTTGCAAAATAACGAAAAGTCACAAAAGCCCCGCTTTCACAAAAGTGCTTTGAAATCCAACGATGTTTGCGAATTGAACGCGTACTAGGTGCTTATGTTACGTATTCATTGATTGTTTGAACGATGATATGGAATAAGAAATTTTAAATGTTATGTATTATTTAAAAAAAAACCCGTTATAATAATAGTAATAAATAATCAGCGAGTTTGGTTACCGAAATGCAAAAGAATAAGTGTCTGCGTGTGTTTTAAAATGGATTAGAATTAAATCAGCTTTTTCGATCAGTGCTTAATAACATTGAAGTGGGTTTTTTTTGGGACATCAAATTTGATAGTTGTCGTATGACGAGGTCACATTTTAATATTTTAAAATACGATTTTTTGTTTAGGTTCTGCAAAGGGTTGTTGCTACTACCGACATTTTGAGTGATTTACCGCATGTTAAAAAAGTGTTTTGCAGTGAACTATATTCTTTATTTTCGTAGCTAAACGGTTCAAAGGATATAAAGGTTTTAGTTGATAATATCGCTCATTTGCTGTACTCTAGAATTATACACCCCGAGAAAGGTATTAATAATTGTCACATACAACCGTTATAATTGTGTGTTTTGTTATAATAGGGCCAATTTTTTTCCAAAGATGCTGCATTGATAGTTATGACAAAAAAATTAACAATTAATTGAAGGTAACACAGCTATTTACGCCCTCAAGTTCATGCTGAATGAAAACCAGCATAACTCAAGTAATGTTTTTAAATTATAGAGACTGTTTCGGTATAAATGAGGATGTTAGAACGAGTTGACACACTAGTTAAATTAAAAAAAAAAACAACTGATATGAAAATACAATTCAAATTGGGTGTAATCAAAACGGTTTTCTTAAACTTATTACTTTACATCTAATAAGTCTAAGCACATTTATTTCTCGGAAAGTGGCTCCTGGAATATAATTAATTCTAATGAATAAATTACATGTTATTTATATGTTATTACTTCCATGTAATGTCAATATTTAGGAAAATAACATTGATAACTATGGAAAGTAAGCAATTTTCTCCATCCGTTTAAGTTAAACGAGTGAGTTAATCGTAAAATTGTATGTATTTTTTGGGTTGTTGTGTGCAGTAAGCAAGTGCTTTAACACATTTAAGAACTAGGAACTTCCCCTCAGCAAATAATGTAATCAGTTATTGTTCTATTTAACTAATGAAATAATGTTTAAACAAGTATGTGGTACCGCCATAAGGGGGGTACCTAATGACATCATTAACCCATTGTCAACCCACTACTGGGCCGGTTTCATAACATCAGAATGAGTTGGGTTTACTTGTTGTATATATATAGGTATGAAGAAAATTTGTAGAGAAACATCAATGACTTTACAAATTAATATAAAAAAATCAGTAAAAATGATTGTTTCGATAAAATTTAAAAAAAAATCGTACGATGTACGTATTATCATTTTGAAAACTGTAAGTATGTTTCGTTTCATAAACAGTGTAATTATAACGTGCACGGTGAAAATAATTTTCAAGCGTTGTGTGCGTGCGGCTGACCTACTTACAGCATCGATAACGCAGATGTCATGTTTTTCCTTCCCTACCTTAGGACGCATTTAAACACAAGCTCTCAACTTTTCTTAAAATTTATGAAACAAGAAGATAATAAAAGAAATGGTGTATTATGTAACAGTAGCTATTTACTATTTTAATTTAAAAAAAAATCTCCATATATCAGCGTCGTAACTAATTCAACGTAATTCAGTTCTCTCTTTAGATATTGGAAGAATGATATTTAGTGATGCAGTTAAATGCAACGTTTATAAATTTAAATTCATAAAAAGAAAGCTTTTATTCGCTATTTTATTTTTATTCAGACAAAAATAACATTTTAGCAATTTTGACATATCATATGTTATAAAGTCCTCCACTTTGTGACACATGTTTACACATAATTTTAGAAAATTTTGACACACTGTCAAACTTTAAACGCTAGATGAACGGGATTCTAACATAACGTCAAAGGTTTACGTTACATATATGCAATCGTAGTAAACAATAGAATTATTAGTTGAAAATTCGATTTTTAAAATTGTAACACAAACTGTGATATTTCTTGAAGTGTTAAGTAATAAATTGTGCTTTTTGTTCAAATGGATTGTCTCCGAAGTGAAATTATTGTAATATGTTCCGATGTTGATTCTAATCGATTTCGCAAGCATCTCGGTTTGAAACTGGGTTATATGTACCATAAATCATAATAATATTAACGAGCACATTTTGCGACTCCATTTTGGTGTCTTCGCGCCGAAGGTACTTACGTACTTACAGTCGTATTGCAACTTGTGAAGTTTGGATCAGTAATAATTTCGAGCTATGTAGTGGAAATTTCCAAGCATATATTTTAGTAATATCGAAAAAATACATGTCGAGATAGATCATAATATATGAAACATATTTTTAATTAGTTTACTGTTTGTAACGCGCAGTTTTTATATTTGACGGATTTTAAGCAACATAGTAGGAACTTTATCTTAATCTGAATTTTATCAACGGTTGCAAAGCTATATAATGTTAGATAAAAATATTTCAATTTTGATTAACAGAAGTTAGTGGTATACTCCTTTTTCCAGGTAAAGTAGAAAATTGCGAGATGATTAAATGTACCGACAAAAAGAACACGAAAGCGGGTATTCGGATTCTGCCCGTGACATCCAACTTGACATCTCGTACCTACGCAGTCCCGTCGTGACCACGATATCTGCAATTGGTTCGAAATATCGACAAATCCAAAATATTATCGTGGTATGTACCCGTCGAACCATATTTAAGAAATGTTGATTAGCCGCGAAAATCTTAGTTTAAAATCTTGTATAAAATATGTTCAAATTAAAATGTAAAATATATTAGCCGTATCACAATACATCACACATGCAAATAACGGTTCATCGTACACGGAAAAGGAAAATCGCTTTGTCTTTTCAAATAAGCATGCAGTCAGCCTTTACATAGAGCGCCAGGATCATATAATTATAACTTGTAACTGACCTACATACGGTGGGGCGATGCACCCTCGTCTATAAGTGGATTACAGTCGCGTTGTCAAGCAAAATCAATCGATCTTGTTGCATTAATAAAGCCAATGGTGTTTCTAACTTCATTACAACTTGTGTATTACATAGAAACTGAAGTAGGAATTTTCCTTAGAGTTTTATATAAGCGTTTGGTGTTATATAAGATACTCATAAAAAAACCTTCAAATTAACTCTTTATTTAGAATTTAGGGCATATGATGTACATATACCGATGAGTTTTTTTTTATCAACATTATAAAACAATCGCTATTTTTAGAATCAACCTGAAGAAAAAGTATAATTCAATTGGCCTAATGGTGCAAACCTAAGGTAAACAAAAGAACGGTTCATTAAAATAACTGATCATAATTTTACAATGAGGTTGATTAAATTTGTTATAATTATAAGTAACTAGACGGGAATGAAAAAAGGTTTCGAATACTCACCCTGATTAAGTAGAATGTAGACCTTCAGACAAACGTACTCCTCCATTCGGAGCTGGATGCGGCGGAACACGCAGGTTATCTGCGTCATCTTCTCCACTACAAGCCCCACGTCCAGCCGGAGTTGTTCTAACGTTATGGGCCTGCCCATTAGTGACGTTAAGCAGTTCTGTAGCGTTCTAAGGTTCGCGTTTACCTACAAAAATAATTCGTTTTAATACCACAAAAATATATAAAAATATGAGTAAGACATTCTGGATTATTTTAGACTAACAAGAAATAAATTGATCGTACAAGCATCGACGTGGGTGTGAACTGAAACTGTGGCTTTGAATTAAGAGTATATCAGTGAAAACTTTTACGGTTTCAGAAATGATTAAAATAAATAAATACCCGGAAATTCATTATCGTATTAGATTGATTTGTTATAAAAGCAAGTCTTTTCCTTGGAAGAATCAACTGAGTATAAAAAATATGTTCTTAAGACCTTAAATCTTCAGTTTCAATTTGTGCATTGACAAACATTTTATGCAAAACAGAACGTTAACCCTTATGATCAATTTATTTTTAAAAACCTAGTCAACCTTTAAATAATTATGGGTATGCAGTTTATCGATCGATCTTAGAATACGAAATATAATGCATTTTCCTGATCGTCCTAGCAAATGAAAATGTTTTAAGATTTATATTTGTAATGTATATCTAAATAAATAATCACTAAAGATTATTATTTAATTTAGGGTTGCAAAAAGGCTGCTTGAAATATGAATCGGCTTTTATGTAACAGTGCTTATGTATAATAAGCCGAAAGGAAATGCACTAGACAATGAAAACACTTTTTGTGTAACTGCCGGTATTATTGTTGCACTTATGTAATCCATACTCCGATGAAATTAAATAAGCTTTTCTTTTTGTTTTCAGATGTATTTTGGCACGCCATTTTTGTAATTCAAAAATGAATTAACACAGCATATTATTTTTAAAGATCAAAGGACACGTTCTAAGATTAATGAATCTATTATTTGAGGTTGAAAGTAATAAAAAGCAAATTGCTGTCGTTATTCGAAACACTATATTTAGTGACTTTGTTCGAAAGACAACTCATTTGATGTAATCGAATATGCATGAACAATAACACTTTAAAACCGTTCAGCATAGTTCATATTTATTCATTCATTCTAACAGCTGGTTAATAGAAACTATTGCATTTTACGATTGTAATAGAGCGGGCTATGCAGCGCAAACGTCCGAGTGCAGTGAGACGACTTTCTATTGGTTACGCAACGATGCAGATCACGTAACTACGCTCGCGCTTGTGCGGAAGTCCCTGCAGCGAATGTGATCATTTGAGTGCCTATCATTCAGGGATGCTTGGTTAGATTATGTTCTTTGTTCCACTTAAATATATTTCCTTGTTTAGTTTACTGTATTTAAATAACAACCCGGCAGATGGAATCGTGTTTGCAATCACTATGTTTACTTAGGCGATATTGTTTTACTTTTTGATTATTTAGGTGGAAAACATATTAAAAACATATATTTACCTCTTGCATGAAATCTTGTTCATGATCCGAGGAAGGTGGTGCATGTGCAAGCTTTCCGTGCATCGCCTGGTAAGCTGCTGTCGTTAAGACTGAGATCTCGTGCCATTTTTCCATCAAAAGCTTCGAATGGATTTCCATGGGTATTTCCATTATAAACGGTAACTTCTTCGTCCACGCAACCATCTTATGTACAATGGAATCACCAATTTTACAAAGCTTGTCACCTATTTCAGAGGTGTCATGAAGGAGATCAGGTAGGTGACGAACGGTGGCAATGTCTTCCATAGCATCACAGTCTATTAGCGCTCCAATCATATGTAACGCCCTTTCTAAAGGAACGGCTCGATCTCTCGATGAAGACACTGCACTTTCCAGTCTTGCTCTCAGGTGTACAACCTATAAAAAGAGTCACAGTAAATAAAAATATTCTGATTCTAATTGGCACTGAATTAAAATTCGATTCTTATTTGGAAACAATTACCTCGCTAGGGTTTGTTAAGGCAGTCTTTAAAATGGTCCCGTTCGCAAGGTGCGGTGGGAGAGGTGGTAAAGGGTCTTTTGGTTTCTCAGGTGGAGACGCCCGACTGGTTGCAGTCGCCGCTTTCGTACTCGCCTTCTTGTGTTTCTTATATTTTACTTTATACAAATTGTATACGGCACCACTATTTCGTCCACCCGGCATTCTATCTTCGCGTACGGCTATTGGAAAGAAACAAAATATTAAAAATACATTGCGTGAAAAACCAGACCAGATTAAAAGCATTATTGTTTTTAAATACATACCCTGTAAAACCATTCCTTGCTCTATACACTTTTTGAAACGGCAATACTGGCATCTATTCCGTTGCGCTTTTGTAATTTCACAGCCACCATCAGCGACACAAGTGTAAACTCGTCGATTTTGCACAGTCCTTTTAAAAAACCCTTTACAACCTTCACATGTTATAATGCCATAATGCAATCCCGTTGCTTTGTCTTCGCAGATCATACAAATCATAGGTTGCTCGTCCTCGTCACGTTCAGTCTCAGCAGCATACGTCCGTAGTTCAGGTCGAGCAGCCAAGGGACTCGCACTGGGAACACCAGCTACCCCAGCGACACTTCCCGCTGCAGCGCTTAAATTTAAGGCGTGCATTTGTTGGTGCGCTGGTAACTGGGAGACATCTCCCGCCCACAACAACTCCATGTTTAGTGAAGTCACTCGCGGCCTCCTCAGTTCACCACCAAGATTCAGCAACATTCGAGCAGCTGATTCCTCACTGCATGTACCTGGATCAGGCGTTGGTGGAGTTGGTGTATGCGAAGCACTAGCAGACGGCTCTGAACTCGTAGTTGGGGCTGGTAAAGTCCAAAACATTGTTCTCACACCACCCGATTCTCCCATAATGACCGCCGGTGCACCTCGCCATTGCGTAGAACCTCGAGATCCTGCTTTCGGCTCCAAGGGTTGCGGTGGAAAGTGTCCACCTATTAGTTCTGGCTTCACGCCGTTGATACAAGCGGCAGCTGGCCAATGTCCCGGTGATAGCGATGGATGTGTACCCTGCGGAGATGGCGCGATAGGGCGGGGCCTATAAGGCTGCGGAGATTCGGCCTGAGTACCCTCGGGCTTCTCTAGCTTGACGGAGGAGAATTGAGAAGAAGTCATAGATTCATGTTTGCCGACCAGAGAGCTTTCTGACTTGACGACGGAGGGCGCTCCTTCAAACTTGATCACTGAGTAAGGCGGTGCAGAGCGGATGACGGTGGGGTGGCACGAAGGAGAAGGAGAAGGCGAGCCGCCGCCGTCGAACACTGGCGGCGGATGCGGCGGCGTGCTGCAGCCCGCCTCGGCCATGCGCGGGGACGGCGGGCCGGGGTCCGGCGACGACGTACTGGTGTCGGCTGCCGACTCGCCTGTTCGAACATACATCAAGATTAAGAACGGTCGCAGACTTCCGCGTCTTCGCGAAAGTATAAGAGCAAGGCGTGCTTTTAATAAGTGACAAATAGAAACTAGGTGAAACGTCAACGACCGCACGGCGTGGTCGTAGTTAGTAGAAGCGCGGGGTGCGACGCAGGGACGCGACACTGCACTTCCCGCCGCCGCCGACTAGATTAGCCGGTTGCGTCATGACGCGAGCGCGGCCCCGACCACATAGAAAACTAATTTAATTCACGAATGCAATCGCAAAACATTTATTTAGAAAGGCCACTTTACGACCGAGTGCGAATGCGTTGCCCGTTGATGAACCCGCTTGTATTGAAATTTGTTTGCATATTTGTTAATTTTATAGTTTACTTTAATAGTTTACGCAATAATCCGGAACGCGGAAAGAAAAATGTGTGGAAAATATAGGAAGCGTGGCCGCGCGTTGTAACGGGTGAACGCGAGATGCGGCGCGCTGAGCGAGGAGAAAGTGAAAGCGGCGCGAGCGCAGATGCGGCGCCCGGAAGCGTTGCGCTCGTGCCCGCTACAGCAGTACAAAGGGCTCTACGAACAACCTAATACGGTGCATTAGTTAACTTTCATTTATAATATAAAAATAAATAGAAATACAACTTGAAATCATTATTTATAGGACACACAATTTAACGCAAAACCTTGCAAACACTTTTAGGTAGCTTATGTTGTTATCTATAACTGACACGGTCGAATAATACTTTATGAATATCTTCTTTATTTTTATAGTTATTTCTATATTTATACACATTTAATGAAAAACAAAAATAAATAAATTTGTTTTTCGATTTAACAAAAACTGCAAAAAATTAATTAGAGACTTTACCGACTTTTATAATAATTCAATCCATATGCGGAAGGGTAACTGCACCGGTCGGAGTTTACGTCTTTTATCACTCAATCCATTGAACTTGGAAACAACAATTATACTTCGATAACAATAACTTTCAGCACTCGAATAACCATCGTTGTGAATTTATTAAGAACTTCGGTGGCCATAAGTTTAATAGTAAGACTTACTAGCGGCGAAAATGTAAGCGCGGTTTTGTTTACGCGAGGAAAAGTCGCGAAGAAAGTTTTCCACTGGCGGCGTTTGGTAGCCGGCAGCGGGCGCGCGCAGTGAGCCCGACCTACCGCACGAGCGGCAGCGCGGGCGGCTCCCCGCGCGCTTCCCGGTCCCTCCCTCCAGCCACTATTAGGTCACTCAGACGGCCGTGCGTGCGAAGTGCAACCGCACAATGACTAGTGCAACGCGTGCACCGCTCTCGCTTCGAGGACGATCTCTATTTCACTCCGCGTCCTTTGCCACATCACTGGTGGGGACCGATCTTTCTAGCCGCGTGATGCAATCGGCTGCTGAGGTCCTAGGAAGGCTCGCTTCATAGCTAAGTGCACGTTTTGAATGCCGTTAATTACGTGTACGTATTGATTGGTGCTATAAGCGGATTTATTTTTAGTCAACGCTGAAGTGCTAAATATCATATGGCAGTAAATGGAATGAGAGAATCGATTGTATTGGAAACTATTTGCAATGAGTCCGGAAGCGTATATCGTCAGCAGACAACAATAAAGACGGTTACGCAAGTTCTTCTATGGGCCGATCTTTTTTCGATCGTTGCAAGCGAAGGTCGCGCGCGGTCAGCGACCGGAGTAACTAGGTCACACCCCTACCCCGTCTTGCCGCCTCCCTCGCGACGCCACGTGTCAGTGCGCCGCGGCCGACCACCTCACCTCGCATCTATTATTTCTCCAATATTATACCCATAAAGTCAGGAGAGCGACAGAAATAGTACGTGGGTGCAATTTCGATCCTACCACCCGATAACATCGTTAATGCATTCGTTATTCCTTATAGGTTTCGACTCGACAGTAATTTTATTTGAATCTTTCAACTATCTTGATTATTAGTTATGGATTGAGTTCCGATTCTATTTGGAATCATCAATAACATTCAGATATTATAAAATTATTTTGTAACCCTCTACCTATTATTAGATTTAGAAGTAGCAAGTATGTTTTTCAAACTTTAGTCAATAGTACTTAAGTATAGGTTTCAACCGTCGTATTTCTAAGTAAAATAATCAGCACTCATGACGTTTCGGTATACACTTCCATTAATCTACTGTAAAGTTGTATTAATCACTGCTTTCCTACCTATCATTGTACTATATATTTCATTCATAAAACATGAAGCGATCAATTTACGTGATTTTATGAACAAATTACGTATGAGACATAAAAGATAATAATATCTATAAAGTATGCATTATCTTTCCTGTCTCACATGTTATTTGTTTTATTAATAAAAAACACGAAAACAAATAGTACGGTCGAGAGATGTGAAACATAGCGTATCGGTCTCGCTATAGAATGATCCCGCTTATCTCGTTACGAGTGCACACATAGCAGTGGCACGCGGGGGTGCGTCACGATGAGGCGGTAGGCGCGGGTGCGTGGCGTCACACCGCGTCACACCCTCGCGCCGCGTCTCCGACAACGTCACGAAACGTTATCAAGATTCACGCAAATCTATAAATAATTGAACACTGTACGTCTATTTTTTTCGCAGTACGATTCGAACATTGATCTTAGCAATTTACGTTAAGTTGGCTACGTTTACGTTTAAGGTTTGGTTTAGTTTCGGATTTGTCGTATACTATTTTTCTGGCATCATTACTTTCTTAGTGCAAGTAAACGGGCCAAATACTGAACTATCAGTAATTAAAAGTTATTCAGTGCTACACGGATGAATAAAATTATCCTGAAAACAGTAAATCTGAAAATTACTGTTTACTTAATTCTCAAAAAATATTAAAGCTATTTAGAAACAACTACAAATCAAACCATTCTGTAATATTACCGTGAACTTATTAAGGTCTTATTAATTAATAAAATAGCTATACATAATCGCACAATGGCATTGGACTTGTTAAACCGGATTTTTGAAGATAATTTCGAGTTGCAAGTGAAAGTTGGCGCGATTCGTGCCGCTCGTAGCAGTACAGGTTATGCTTAGCATCGAATATTATTTAACTTTCAAAGGATGATGTCTATTATAAAACACTAATTTATTTTCTCGTGTTATGTAACTAATACGACATTGCTTCTCTAACGTTTAACTGACCTTAAATAATACGAATAGAAAAATATTTTGAACATGTAGTTTAAAAATTTAGAAAATGCCTAGGTTTGTTTTCTTCATTGTGGACTGGACAACTCGAAAACAACTCTTTGTTTTCTGCTGAAGCAGATATATTATAGCTCAGAGCTTTTATATCTCAGAGATATGAACAAAGAATAACTATTAACCAGTATTTATCTGTATTCTGTTAGGCAGCTAGCGTTTAAACTTAATTTTCCCAGCAATTCAGCAGTTTTACTATAAGATTTATTGTAATTTTGAAATGTTTATTTGTTATTCCATTATACAACAGGTAGCCCAATGTATGAAATAAAGAAGGATGCACAAGTATACTTCATAAGGAATCACCCAAAAAAAATATTAAATCAAAAGAAGCATGTTTCCATACAAACGAATTCTAAATATTTTCAAATGTTTACTTATGACCATTCTCTTGAAGATAAAAGAACGACACGCACATAGTACCTACGCTATGCGACGCGACGTGTGCCTAATAAAGTGACAGGAGTCATATGCTTTTAATTTTGAATGTCATGTTAGGGCTGTATCTGATTTATTTCAGTGAAACTATGGTTCTCCGTTTCACAGATAAGAGACAGTGCATAATGTACCTATGAAGCCTATAGAGTATTATTTCTGTTTTCATTTACATGTCGTGTTACGTTATTATTATATTTTACTGGCTGGTTAATTTTAAATCTTTTACATACGAACTGTTATATATTGACAATCTTGCAAGTTTCATTGAATGATAAATGTGTTGTTATATGGCATATATAACAACACATTTATCATACGTATAAAAAGGACAATAATTTTTTGTTTTTCATTAGTTGTATCTTTATCTCTTGACTTACGTTTTTGCGTATTTGGGGGATACTATTAATCTCCGGACTAAAACATAATCTTATAATACCTACTAACGTTTAATAAAGTCACGTTTAATCAAAATAAAATAACAGTACACAAATAGGTAACATCAGATACACTATAGTATTCGAAAGTGACATGCACTTCGTGAGCGGAGTTGTAACTGCCACTACTCCGCTCGAATAGTAATGGACCATTCGTTCCTGACCTTACAAAGTTAAATGTCAAATATCCTAAGCTTTACATGGTCGCGATGCCCAAATATAACTCTTACAACTAATAACACGAACTCCATAGCAGTATTCAGAAATTATGTACGCGATGTCTTGCTAACATCTAATTTCTAGACTGGTGACAAGCTTTTTTCACTCTTGTTACTTATCTATGTAATTGAGTATTATGTGAGTGAGCATAAATATATATAAAAAATTTCTATAATAGTATATATAAATTTATATCGGTATTTTTGTAGTTATTTTGTAAATATAGTATATACGAGTATGTTCATGTAAGATTATTTTATTTTTTGTAACATACTTTATGCACCATCTACTTTCCACTCTTTTATAGCTTCGCACGCCCAAGTTGGTTTTAAAATATTACTTTCAGTGATAAGACCGCCTTTGCACCCTAGCACTAAGTACTGTTACTGTTTTCCTTGTGTTTTTCCTAGTTTGTTGTGTTGCAATAAAGTTTCCTATTCTTTTCTATTCTTGTTATTTGGTAAAAAAAATATATTTCATAAGTCGTTCTAATGTTTCTACTTTGTTTACATTATGTGTGCCGTTCACACTCTTATGTACGTTTTTTTCGCCAAAAAATCGTAGTAAAATGATATAATTTCGGGTGCTTTTTATAATTTATTTACTGATAATACGAATTAATAAATACATAATAATTGTGTATGTCAGATGAGCAACCGACCCATTAGATAAACTGTGATGTTTACATCATTCAGAGGATTTATTCATTGGGAATTATTAATAATCAGGAACACTAAGAAAACATGAGTGCCTGTCCACGAAATTGTCAAGTACTATTTGATGTATTGCAAAAAAAAAAAAAAAACTTACCATCGCTACTACATCGGGAGTCAACTTTCCGCCTCTTTAGTTTGAGGTCTTGGAACAGACTCATGTTGTCGAGGTCACACGGGCCGCGGCTGAGTGTCATTATTCCTGCAGACAAACAAAAATATTATAAGTAAAAAAGTTCAATAATTTTTTTTATTGTTCTTCGAGAAATAATACTTTTTGTAAATAATTTATTCAGTTTGGAAGTCCGAGCTTGTATTTTATTGCTAGAAAAAAAAATTGTTTTAAATATATTCTCCAGAAAGTAAAAAATAATTTAATTTTAGCCATATACTACATTAAACTGTAAAATGATGTTGGAAAAGAGCAATCTGCTGAGTTTCTTGCCGGCTCTTCTCGGTGGAATCTGCCTTCCGAACCGTTGGTAGAGTCACAACAATTAGACTGTCTCGACGTTTCAAAGGTGTTTGTAAACTGCGCCTACTTGAAATAAATGAATTTTGAATTTTTTAATTAATTAAAGCGGCATCAACTATCCATAGTCAACTTACTGCAACCCGGAAACATATCGGGTTGGGATACATAACAGGGGCCCGAAATCACATAATATTCGTACTCATACATATTACTATCGAAATTTTTATAAATTTTCAACTCTGTAATAAGACAATATATTTTATTGTAGAAATCATGCTATTTGTCAAGAGTAATATTTTAAGGGGTTTTAACTAAAAATATTATATACATTCATGTTTCAATCAATTAACAGGTCTACTTGGCGTGGTAATTTCATCTAAATACCCACGAGTCATTGCGTGAAAGCATACTTTATTCCATTTTCATTCACCGGCATTGAGTACGTAATTTTACGACACTGATAATAAATTATTGAAGTTCGCTGGACCGTAAATTCGTGCGTACATTCGTTTATAATGACACAATAGCAACAGTCACGTGAGAATTGCTGTAGAAATGTGACGTGAATTGCATTGATGGATGAACGATTCAATTGAGGCTGGTCGCGGTTTCATTACGTCAAAGAACATATAGTAGGAACATACCGTAGGAATGGTTTAGTTAGATCGGAATCATATTTGTCTTACCTTTCTTGTCTAGTTTCCTTTTAAAGGGTTCTCTATTCCACGATTGTATTAAGCAGTTAATGAAAAATATAACTTATTTATCATAAAAATCTACTGTAAAGACAAGGAAGAATAATTAATTAGATATTTATTAATCATTTAAGTTAAAGGCCAATGTCTAGTATCTACACAGATATCAAATCGAGGTAGAATTGCGCAGCATCGTAGAGAAACGAAATTGTATTGCGTCATTTTTGTCATTTTTGCATTGCTTTACAAACCAAGAACTCAGACAAAGATACGTCAGTATGTAAGAAGAATAAAGTGTATCTCATATTGCAGGTTATAATGATTATGAATCTTACAAATTAATCGTTAGATTACAGTGGCAGCAATTTAGTTCAAATAAAATAAAATATATAATAAATACCTCGAAACAATGAAACAGGTTTAAGTAAACAGACTTCATGATTGAATTCGTCTTACTTCAATGTGTGCGGTTTCTTTTTCAGGAAAGGTTTTATAGGTTTCAATGACGTTTGACGTTATGTAACAGTTTAGATTGCGGTACACTTTATATACCTGATGGGTACCTAATACTACCTGTTCGTGCATAGGAATAAAATGCTTATTGAAAATAATCCACATACATAATGCTGGTCATTTTCATTTCAATTATTGTTGTATCCGTCAAAGTAAATATCAGTTGATAGGGATCCTTGACCTTGATATCTGTTTTGTTTTCTCGTCTCTTTGTGCTAGTAAACTTGAGACATTTATAAATGTACGTCGTGCTGTGAATTAATACACTTGCGATTTATTTATAAAGCGCTAAAATGTTACGCACTGCTTACACATTAATTTAATTATATTCAAATGCATTCTGCGTAATATAATATTAGAATTGTTACCTCTCCTTAGTATTCTGTTGTGAAATATCTTATTTGTGTACATAATTAGTTTGTTTGCTTTCGAGTAAAGTCACTCATTAGCGTAATTTAGTTAAATAATAACATTTTTATTGAATAATACGAACGTTCAAAACTGATTATTATGTTAACATTTCAGGTTCAAGCAATACAATATTATATAATAAAGGTTTATCTTGTGCAATTTTTTACTACTTTTTTGTTGTCCGTTAGTTGGTATTAAATAAATTAATTTCGTAGGAACTGGTATTTAAAATAAATTATTAATAATTTAAAAAAAATCATAGAACGTGGCTTGTAAATTTTTTGCTCTATTGCGGTCAATACCTGTTTTATAGCAACACTTATCAGTCAATAACGTTGCTTTTATATGCATACAACGTCGACTACTACGTAAAACGGTTGACGCAAAGTAATATTAAACAGTGTAGAAATTAATTAGCGACGTGGCGGTACTTGATAAAGCATATGAATCACTGCTACCACATAATCGTAAGATCGAAGCGTGAACACTTTACCAGACAGCTCATATATTATATGTACATTCTATAAGCGAAACAGTATGGAGATAAGATCTGGGATTTTAATCTATAGTTACATATACTATTTTTTGCCCACAAAAATAAAATGTCTTATGACGATTTTTATAGAATTTGAACTTGCTACTCGTATGGAACATTACGTAATACAGGAGGAAAATTTATAAGGTAAAATATTCCGTCTTAAAACTCACCCTGTATATAGTTGAACACTTAACATAATATCTGTTGAGATTAGCGTAGCAGAACAAATGTTATCAATTCTATGTCTGATAGCTAAAGTTGCTGAATTCCTTGTAAAATCAGTAATAGTAAAAAAAGTCGCAATTTATTTAAATAACTTTGTATTTTTACATAAATTGCACCATATATAAGACAAAATACAAAAAAAAATGTCTAATTCATTTAAATATAAATAAATATACTACGACCATACACACATCGCCATCTAGCCCCAAAGTAAGCGTAGCTTGTGTTATGGGTACTAATTAATAATATACATATATACAGATCAACACCCAGACACTGAAAAACATTCATGTTTATCACACAAACATTTTCCAGTTGTTGGAATCGAACCCATGGCCTTGGACTCAGAAAGCAGGGTCGCTGCCCACTGCGCCAATCGGCCGTCAAAATATATTATCGACTACTCCAGATGTCACCAAATTCCACTAAAAATAATAATAAGAGGTAACATTATACGCTTTGTCAGAATATTTTAAAATATGAACCAACTTTTGTGTTTTTGCGGCTTAAAAAATGAAACCCCGCAAAAACACAACTTTTGTCGCCGCACGCCGAATCGAAAGTAGTGCATTATTTAGTATTTGCGGCTCGACTCACAATGTGCGAACAGCTGTGAGTGCAACGTTCGGTAATTCAAATTTGTTACGACAGAGATAAACTAGCTCTTTAAAATAAACGTTAACGTGTCAAAGACCTTGATAATGGCGTACAAATTAAGCGAATAAAATAATTCGCGGGTGGAGAGCGTCTTTTGCGTCGCGAATTTCGACGAGGTCGGAGTAGACTTCCGTAAACTGTTTGTAGGAAATACGGATGATGGCATATCATTTGATGAAAGTGTTTTTAATAAATAAACAATAAAATATGCATGTTTAGTCATGAACTAATCAAATTTGTTTTTAGCTTGCTTCAGTGAACGCAGATCTCCTAAAGTTATTGTAGTTGGCATGAAAGCGCTTACACAAAATAATAAATACGGAAAGATTCTTAAGTCCGATGTGTTAAGAAATTAAGGAAAAAATCCAATCTCTCTATGCAACTGTAACTTTTAGAGCTGTGCCTTTTATTAAATTAAAAAGCACTTGACAATGAAGAAAAAAATTTGAGCAAACCAGCATGCCTGAGAGTTGTCCATAATGTTTTTGAAGGCGTGTGAAGCCTACCAATACGCATTTAGTCAGCGTTGCCAACAGATTTAACCCTTCCCGGTGCCCTGTAATAGGCCGGTAAGGGACAATGATACTGCTACATTCTTAAACTTAAGAGATATTGTTCTCAATCATTTGTTTCACATCGTTAGTTTTCGTTTGTTTTTTTATAGACAAGTTTTGCTACTGACACTCGAACTATGAACTATTCACACCAAAATGGGTATTGCTCGAAATAATAATTATTTAGGCGTCAACGGTGACAAATAGATTGGCGACAACAGACTGAACTTGAAACGACTACAGGTTAATACGGCTCGAGGTAATATAACAAGGAAGTTCATCGTTTTGAATAAAAGAATCTTAACGAGTTTAGGACTGAGATTATTTAATGAAGTGTTATATGGAATTAAATCAATTGCTCCCTTTTACTTTAATAAACACGAGGATGATTATATCAAGGTAGCAAAGGATTAACGAAATCAAAAGAAATCGATTCATCGGTTAAATATTTGGTACGTTGGCTCTTTTAGTTTTGGCGTTATGGCGCTTAAATATCAACCAAAATAAAACTTTTCTTATCTAGAGAGGAGGTATCTAGGAGATATTTTCACAATATTTAACACGTTCCAGGGATATCTAAGTTTGCGTCTAATCCAGTGGTTGCGTCTGGCGCCACAGTTTTTATTAAAACACATCATGCTTCAGTTTTACTTTGTCATGGCAACGAGATAGCGAGGCAAAACGTCGATGTTCATCATTACAACGACGAACGTTTGTAACGATGTTACAAAACCCGGCCGGTGTACAGGACGATGGAAGAAATATATGTCAAGCTGAGAAAGTCCCAAAACCCAATGAAACAGCTGACATGTTTTATAATACTTTATAACAAATAATACCAATGCCATGTTAGGTTACAACGAGGAATTTGTATTCAAGCAGTTACGCGGCTTTGAAACAGCATTTTAATTTGACTCCAGTTACCCGGTTTGGTCTCAAAGCTTACATGCACGTATGAATACGTTAGCGGTTAGAGTCGATTCAGAAGGAAGTGACACATGGCCTCTACCATGGTCATCGGCTTATCGCTCGACAGACATACATAAAACCACTTGCCGTCTTGTGCCGCTTGTCCTCCCACTGACAAATTATTTACATTTTTTACTATCAGGTAAGTGTCCAAATTGAATTAAAAGGTAAATACGCGAAATATTACGAGAGTGTGATAAATTATTTTTTTCATTAAAAATGCACAATATATTATTTTTACTCTGAAAAATGTATTAAATCTAAATGTTTTCAATTTTGTAAAGTAGCTTTTAATGTACAAACTGTTAAGATATAATACTAATTATCTGGGGTCGTAAGAAATCTGAAAATTAGTGTGCCAGTTGTGGGTTCTATCTATATTTTGCAATTTACCACGATTTGAGATCAAATCACCTCACTTCAATAAGCATTACAAATTCCAGTGATGTAGAGTGTCGAATAGGAAACATGTTGGTTCCGGGCATTACAATGTCATTGCCGCTTCGAGGCCGCCCACCCGTTTTGGCGTCCGTCTGATACCACACTTGCTTAATCTACCTTACACCTTGTAACTATGTCAAGAAATTATATTAAGACCATTTACGTAGGAAAAGGAAGTTGCTCAAAATTTTGCTCTTTCATATATGTATACTGAAAAAGTAAATTAGACAGGCCCTACTTCTTATTTGCATCCAGATGTGGCATGCTACGAGTTTCTATACACAGCTCTACGAAGCTCTACGACGTTCTATATCTCAATCTTTCAACTATATTTAAATTATGTTTAGGTCTATCTACACCTGTGCACTTTATTTATCACTTAGTATATGCGTAGTAAAATCTGAGATCAGTCCTGTGTAAAGTTAATTTGACAATTTAAGACGCAAGATGAAGATGAAAGCGCACGAGACGGAATATAACTTTTCTTGTGCAGATGAATTCAATATTTTCGTACCAAGATTCGTATCATTCTCATCAATCTCATAAAAATCTTTTTAAATCAAACTTCATAAAATTTATAACAAAAAATATATGGAAAACTGAAATATTTACATATATAAATATGTGTAAAGATCTTAAGCAGGATTTTGGTGTCGGTTGCGACTTAGCCTTCGGCTTAATGCCTTGACATTCAACAAGCACGATCGCTCAATCATTCCATTTAAAAACTATACTCACTTCCGATCTATTCACTTCCTATTTCGTATACTATATATTAAAATAGAAACATATATTTATGTGACTTTACTATAACATAAGACTTCCGTATAGATTCCGTCCAACTTTAAAGATTATTTATTATAAGAATACGAGTACTTTGAACATTTTCATAAAGTATCCAAAATGCTGTCTCAAAAAGTGTATCTGTATAGTTAGAAATAGGAACAAAAGTTGAACAATGTATTTTACATTGTCACAATTCTACCTCTATTATTTAGTAACAACTAGCGTCCTCCCACTACAATGTTTTGAAAGGAAGCAGTGACATTCAGAACCTTTTCGCTTTCACCGCATTGGAAAGTGAGCGTAAAAAATGTATTTTGGCAACAGCAAAATGGCGCGAGTCCATCGACCTCATCGAGTCATAGACCATAAACAAAGGAACCACCGTTTTGTAACAAAAGTGATAATCATACTTTCGGTTGAAAATAATGTATACTGTTTTAAGTACTTCTTATCCAAAATGATAACAGATTATGGGTTTGATATAAATTTCCAGCATCTTGGGAACTGTGCCTCGCTGCGGTGGTTTCGAGGACGTTTTAGATTTTATTTAGTTTTTAAATAGTTTATTTTAGGTTATAGTTATGTATTAATAAGAATTATATTTTATTTAGTAAATACATCAAAGTTTCATATAAATATAATATATATAACAAATATTATATTTCTTAAAATATAATGTATTTATCAATATATTTTAGTTTATTTCTTTCACATTTTTTTTTATAAATATAACCTAAAATAAACTATGTAAAACTAAATAAAATCTAAAACGTCTTCAAAACCATAGCAGCGAGGCACAGTTCCTAAGATGCTGGCAGCGTTGCCCCTTTGGATGGTCAAACTAATTCGTTGGCCAAGGTACTGCCCACTCTAGGATCACCGGTAGACTCGATAACCCTTTTCGATCATTTTAATATAATATATATTAATATTTTATTTATTTTTTCTAAATTTGTAATCTATTCGGGACCACGCAGTGATATAAATTCCTGCAGGTAATATTCAGCCATTTGTTTGGTATTAGGGTTAGTTTTGTTTGCTTGTTATTATTCATAGATGACTAGCTGATGCCCGCGATTTCGTCTGCGTTTGATTTTGTTTTTTGATGTGGCATTAAATTTAGTTGTAGTTCTAAAAAAAATTAAAGTAGTTAGGTACTCAGTATCGCAAAGCCTCGAATGAGGAGTTTGCTCCAACCACAGTTTGGACAAAATTAAACACATATTATAACCGCTAGAGTATAAAAATAATTATTTTAATCAGTTATAATTTGTCGGAGTTATGGTATAAATTGTCAAACACTTTCATCCACTCTCCCAAAGTAACCGCTTATTGTCGGGAAAAAAAGTATTTTATTTTACTTTTAACACTTCCAAGAATATGTGTACAAAGTTTCATGAGGATCGTAACAAACAAACTTACATTTACATTTATAATATTATGTAGGGATATTAGATTGAATCAATATGATTGTCGGAACCAATAATTTACTATGATAGTATACACTTAGAGATTACATAGCAATCATTGTTAATACGGGTTAACGGCATACTATAAAACTCCTTTCCGATTCTTGTTATAGAGCGATACGAGTAAGGGTTCAGTTAGGTTCTAGGCATAGTTCCACTTGATGTCTGCGCAGGCCCTTATGTAGTCACGATCGTGATTCACGAGACGATTTGGGAATGTCATGGCTAACACTCAACGGTACTGCCTTTGTTTTGCAATATATGCAAGTTTATTTCAAAGTAGAATATTTTATTCTGTTACGCTTGACTGCGATCTGACCTGATAGTAAATAACGCTGCTATCCAATATAAAAGCGCATTAACCTAGTCGAGGTAAGATTTATTTTTTGCAGTCCAGCTCCTTGTGTCGGAGAGCACTTAAAGAATAATATATTAGTACATCTGATATTAAACTTTTAATCCCGCTTTGAAGTAGCATCTAACGTTTCCCTATCTTGTATGAGAAAGGAGGCCTCAGCCAAAGCGTGGGACATAGCTGGGGGATGATTCATAATGGGATTCTATACAGTATCGTATGGATAGCAATATTCCTGGCTGGATGGCTATTAGGCCAGTTAGTTTGATGGGAGAAGTCTCCACCAGAACTAGACCAGAGTTAAATTGAAAATACCCCAAATTAATCCACGTCAGGAATTGAACCAAGCGTCTGTGAATTATAAGGCACTCAACGCTGCGCCTAACAGGTCAAATCTATTTGCACAATAAGACATTGAGCGAATTGCTTAATTCAATTGGTAAGACATCACTAGCAATAACAATGAGCGTATTGTGGAGAATAGTTTTTTATTTATTGATATTTTTTTGAGCACTTCGTTAGGTTTGTACTGGACTTGTTTACAACTAGGTTCTGTTTTGTGTTTGACCCACGTCACATTATTAAATTGTATCTAAATAAAATAACCTTCCTCAATAATCAAGATATCTTACGCAAAAATATTTGGTACATTTTCTCAATTCTGGAGCTTATTTGGCGTCACGAAAATCCAGCGGGAAATTTTTATTTTCCCTAGAAACTCTCGTACTATCTCTAAATCAAATGTTGTCAAAATTTGTAAAATAGTTGAGCCATGCAACGAATTCCTAACATACACTTTCGCATTTGTAATAAGTTAATATTAGTTTAGATCTACATTATGTTTGTCAACTAATAGCGGAACCCACAAAAATGTGAGCAGTATTTACCGTGACAAACTTGAAACTATATAAATGGTATATGTTTGTAATATAGTGGTAATATAGGCTGCATATAAAGTCAGCTTAGATAGAACTGTCAATTAGTATCGCTTGACAGTTAAAATTGACCAAATAGTGCCTATTATAGATAGAAACAAAAGAAAGGTATAACTTCAATATATTAAATAAATAATCCAATAATAATCTAAAAATATATCTTGCATTTGTTTTAAAACTATAGTTTAATTTCATTAGGATGTCTTTCAAATATCCGAGTGAAAATGATCCAGCATGCGAGGTGTGATTTGAGCTCGAGTAAACTGAGAAGTTAGTTCAAGCTCAGAAAAACCCAAATAAAGTCCTAGTTCTAGTAGGAAGTCGGTCCTAACACTGGAACGATTTCGATGCGGTTTACTATACCAAATTGGTATCACTTTCGGGCAAGGATTTGAAACATGTTTCAAAGATTTAAGCCCTTATAATACCAGATTTAAGCCCTTTTAAAATTTGTTATACATTTGCTTACCGTAACTTATTAGAATTTTTTACATTATAAATTTGAATTAAGCTATTTAAAACAATAATACACCTTATTATGAACTTGTTTTCTGATATTTATCTATTTATCAATCCATCATAATATCAATAAGAAAACAAATTTGTAATCTGTGGTGATGATATATAAAATGTCAAATTTGAAGCTAGTGTGAATATTGATTAAATTATACATTATTTATTACGGTCTATTTTTCACTACATAATGAGCTTGAATGCATATTTTTGTTTTTTTCCATGTAGAAAGCAAGTTTCGCTATCGTAGCAAGGTTCGTAGCAAACCACTACGGTGCGCTACGAGAATGCGAGTTTACTGTTAACTTTAAATGTAATTCAATTTTACTTACATTGTTTTGTTTTTTTTAACACAAATGTAACATTATAAGATCTTTGTTTAAAAATTAAATTTTGTTTTAAATTTTTTTGAATGTTATAAATTTCACTTTTAGTAAATGTGAAAATATAGATAATTTAAATATTTACCCATTGTAGAGGTCATCGTCTGCAGTTGCAGTGCGTGTGCGGAGGCGTCGAGCGCCTCGGGCCCCAGCTTGTCGCCAGCCGACAGTTTGCTTAGCGCTGCAGCTTGCACATCACACAAAGTTTCACGGCTTTGGAAATTCACCGATCACCTTTTTAATTTACGTCTTCGAAAATTTTTTGACACACCAACTCTCAGCATGCTTTTCCAACGCGGCACTCGATACGTTCAGCACGCGGGGTAAGACGCACTTCCTGCGGAATAGCACATAAGGATAGAGCGCACGTAGCTCGGACTCGCGATGAGGGCGCGGACGCGGTTTTCGAACCTCTCGATTCGGCAAAATCACGATAACGACTGCGCGCGAATGTCGTCATGTCGAAATTCGAAACACTTTCACCTAAATATTCCGCCTCTGTTTCGGCGGACGCGGGCGTCGCTCTCGGCGCTCACGCACACACCGTCGACTCCGTCAGTGCTCAATTACGTACGCTGTAAAAATTGCGTCAGTGTTTTTCGTTGTCGACCTTACGCTTGTCGAGTACACCACCAAAATATAGTTATCTCTGTCTTGTACTCATTCACCGCTAATCGGAATGTTTTTTGTTTCGTTTTTTTATCTGACAGTATGGTTCGAGGACACGCGTGTGAGTGTGCGGATTTCGATAGCGGGGTCGTTGAACTCACTGAAGGGATTTCGTTAAAACTTAACAGCAACGTTTCAGTGTTAGGATGGGTTGCAGTAATGACTCTGGGTATACTGTAAGGCGTGTGTGGTCCGGTGGAGGGGAACTAGTCGTCGGCGCAAAACTGGGTCAGGCGCATGCGCACGCGCGGTTCTTCATGACCGCGCAACGACTGTCCTACACAAATATGTTAGCGTGATTTGGTGGGTGGATTTTTGTGTGCACAACATGTGTGTGTGCTTGTCATTTAATAAAAAAATATTTGAAACATTTCTTGTTTATAAAGTAAGCGATTTAATTTAAAGTAATCATTGTTATAATTTCGTGTCTTACAATAAGACACGAATTGAAAAAAATATTGTAAAACAAACCCCAAGCCACAATTGAAAATCCAAACATCCATAAATAATCGTTAAAGTATTTTAATACACACAACCTAAATAGGTGGACTGCCGCTTTTTGTCTAAAAGGTTAGTCGGGCCGATGGCACAGTTTGGTGTTGGATTACATTAAAACAGAGTTCATTCGCATCGGCCGCTATTTGTGAATATCTAGATTACTGATTCATTGTATTAACAAAGAATACTCGATATCAAACAGGTGTACAAAAGGAAGTAACATTTCCAAATGAATTTGTATTTTCAGCGTTTTTATTTACTTCAAAATTTATAAATTCAAATTTAATAGATCTCTTTAGTTTAGTCACTATATATAAAATTAATAGAATGCTTTTAATGATGCATTCAATTAACCGATAGGCAACAACTGTGTGATTTACAAATTCCCAGTTCTTAAGCACAGGTAGCATTCGACGGTTCCCTGTTGTTAGTTTGATGTCGTCTGCCCACTTAGTTGGACCCTTACCGGTGTTAATGGCTAATACTCAAATAACTTACAAAGATATGTGAATAATCTTCTCTATATGCCCAGCTAGATGCGGATTCATCCGAAGTTCTAGTGGAGCCACTCGATTTGTTCTAAGAACAAATCTAAGTAAAATAATATTCTTTAAGAAAATATACTCGTAGTTGCGTCTCTAAGACTAGATTAAATTCTTTTTTTTAGTTCGCCAGTAATGATGATGCGTGCACCAAGATCTGTTATAAATAACAATGACCAAGCAGTGACCATCGACGGCATGCGACGCATGCGGCGACAGTCAGGTAGACGTGCGTATATTTAGCCCGGAACAGGGCAACAAAACTAGGTTAACTATTCTTCTGAACAAAAACACGCTTTAAGTATTGACGCAACACGCTCTGTACGGCTTGTATAAAAATGGTTTGAAAACGAACCCGGTTAACCCCGTTTGGAAATACGAAAGCAGGAAGCTTTCATCGTTTAATATGTCATCGTTTGCGCAGATACTTAACTTTGCTCTTATTTGGTTGACATCTTTATAATATATTGATAATATGTTGTTGTACCAAGATATCATAAAGGTGAAAATTATTTACAATTGCTTTCGCTCACATTATTATGGACCATAGAGATGATACCAGATGATACGATATCAGCTAATTTTCCTTTAGAAATATGTAACGTAAAAATAACGGATTGGTTGTTCGTTAGTTAATTACTTTTAAAGATGCCAATTCTTGGATTTTCTAATATAAGTTTCCTGCCACTACGTTCGTGGACCTCTTCATATGAGTATTACTTTCCATAAAACCTTCACCCGCTTTTTGTTTTGTGTCAAATTTAACAATATTTATTGTGATCTAGGGTCGTTGGAATACAGAATCTTGACATCTTCATTCAACATAAAAATTTCAATATTAAAAGTAACAATAGAAAATTAATAGATTTCATTAAAATAATTATTGTCACTTAAATTTTAGTACCAATAATTGACATAATTTCTTTACGTATAATCGATAGAGAACGTTTTTATATGAGATAATCATTTACAGAATGTAAATAATAACATAAAGTAGTAAGGCTTAGCCAACTAAAGTTTCTGTAGCTTTATTTTAAACGTAGAAAATTCGCAAGTCTCAATAATATAATTTGGTAAATGGTTATAATATAGTGGTCCCGTACAGACTGTGTGGTTTTACACAATCATCCTTACCTAAATCGCATCGCTCGCACGTACTATTGCTTTGTTTGCCCTAAGAGCCATAACATAAAGTTAAATAGTCGACACATTTTCTCAGAATGAGGCTATTAAAAAAAAAAAACCATTCAAATCGAACTGGCAGTTCCAGAGATTAAATATTGATGCATATATAACATAACTATGTTATCAAATTTTCTCAAGAAGAAACCCCATATATCAGCTGTCAACAGAACCATATCGACAGATCACATTGTCGATAGACAGTGAGATAGTACGAATACTTTTCACACGCCATATCAAAGAGCCCTGACTAATAAGTTGAATGACCTACCCTATGCGAATATTCATATCATCTTTAATCCTAAATAGTATTAAAAGTCGTTGACTGATTATAATATGTGATAAAATAATGTAGATTTCTAGACATTTAAAAAAAAAAAAAATTCTTATAAAGTGAATAGTCTACATTTAATAAATGTAAAATATAATAATGTTATTAGACCTGAATAAGACGTTTTACAATATAACACTGCTATGTAGCTGTATGGTTCAGTAGAAATGTATGTCTCTGCCCAGGCATAGTCGATTTTGAACATATTGCGCAATTGGCCGGTAGCATACAAGAATGCTATAAACAAGTTTTGTAGTATGCTTTTAGAGGTATTATCACTGACGTGGCATCTGTAATGAAATTTATTAAAGAATAAAATATGCATAGTAGCAAAAGTAAAAGTGCGAAATCTAAACACACAAAACCGAAACCGTACTTTACATTCGTTAAATATTTTTAATTTAATTTAACCCAATTTTTATTACATCTCAGAGTACAAGTTATGTTAAATTATTAATTATTTTTTAAGAACCCATTTCCTTATGATTTAGATTCCTAAATATGAAGGGTCATATTATTGGCTATTCATCAATTTATTTTAACTAGGTGTTAAATAGCAGGAAGCTTATATTATGAGTGTCGTAGTAATGAAAAACAAACCATAAATTTTTTTTTTTAGTTCTGACGCAATGTCTGCCTCTGTTGATAATCCGAAAATGGCGATAAAGATGTTAATGACCTCAGCAATTCGTAAACAGCCAAGGAAATTAACAAATGTATTGACAATGCAAAGTGTAGAATTGTCTTCTTTTAGGGTTCCTATCCGACAGTCAGTCTAACGCAGCTGCTTATGTGAACAGCTTGTAACTTTACCATGAAAATGTCATACATAATTTTCTAATATCATGTCAGCGTGTTGTCAGTGTTAGCTTAGTTTAATATCAATTCAGACTTGCGCATCAATCGTTCGCAAAATAAATGTTTATTTGTAAACGTCCTGCATAAAAGTTTTCTCCAACGCCATATGAATAAAATCAACACACATAGCATATTTTGTGGTGAAATTTAAAAATTAACCTCGGCATTTCCTTTATAAAGCGGTAATCGATGAGTGGTTAGAGTTTCAGCCTTCGGGGACAGAGTGCGGCATGCTCCTCTGATATTCGGATTTATCAACGTTTTTAATTTGAGCAATTAAAATAGAACGTCCTTTAAAGGTAAAGGAAAAACATGTCGAGGAAACCTGCATGCCAGAGAGTTCTCCATAACGTTCTCAAAGGTGTGTGAAATCTAGCAACACCATAGATGAAGTCAAGAATTAAGAAACAGAAATTTTTAGTTGATATTGTACTTCTTCGTTGAATATAATTTATTGAGTTATAGTGGCTTATTCATTCTAGAAACGTTGAAAAACACGTTGACTAAGATTATATCCACATGCCGAATATTGTTGGATTTACCTTAGTGCAATTCGTTGGCCGAGCCGTATATAAAATTTCATTTTATAATTTATGCATACATATTGTATATGTAATGATATATTATATTGTTTTTCACCTAAATGGGAAGGCAAACAACGCTGCGTTTTCCGGATTGAGGACGCCAGCTATACATTGAATACCAACGTTCATCAGTACTCTGAGGGATGCACCCTACTCATTGCCACTATAGCTTCAGGCTCCTTTAGCTACGTCATGTAACTCAAGTTTATCTTCTAGGAATCCTTGCATTTCTGGTTTGATCTGATCTGGATACTCCAACTCTTTCTATCGCTCATTGTATGACTGAGCGTTCTTATGAGGACTATTGTTAGCAACCGTGAGCCATAAATAATACTAAGAGGCAGAAAAAAAAATACTCAGTTGCTGTATAGATTTTTGTTCCAAACATATTTGTAAATTAATTGGCCCAGAAAAGTGTTGACCTCTCGAGGTCTTGTTCAATCGAAAAAGTTAATTTTAAACTTTGCCTTGGTTTAAGTAGAAGGGGAAAATAACCAGTTTCGATGTACGATAAAAATTAAGGTTTCAATAAAGAGAGTCATTAACCGATTTATTTTTACGACTATGTACTTGATTTTATTTGTGATAACTAGTTGCGTATACTCTACAAGCAAAGAAGCAACTTCATAGATTAGTTGTGCTCCATCATTCGGCGTAATTTTTTATTCGATATTTAGTTGCTACCTTGGATTAACTTAGTAAATAATTTCTTTATTAATTATAGTAGATATAATGTTAGTTAAAAAGTGGGTACCAGAACACCATTCATAAAAAAAAAAGATTTGAAATCACATTCACACGTGTAGCATTATATGCCGATGAAGTTCAACAGGGCCAGCAGGCGTCCACTTTCATAGCAGATTTTTTAGATCATGGACCCACCACGCTTCCTAAGTGTAGCTTGGTGGGCTTTAAAGACTTCTATCACAAGTTAGTGAAAGTAACTGGGACCTTCAAGTAAAAGCTTCAAGTGCTCGCTGAAGCCAGGGGTTGGACAACACTAATTTCCTAACTCTGGACTAGTAACGAAAATTATCAGAGGAATAATTGTAGGGCCGTAATCACTAGGCTAATAATAAAATGATAAAAAATATGTTGTGACCTAAATGCCTATGCCTTTTTCCTTTTGGTAGCAACATCTAACGGATATTTGCTGGTCGGCTAGCTTTCATTGTACAGCAGTTCGAAAGTTAAAGAATTCCCTACCAGATATAACAATAAACAATAGTCCGATGTCAACGACATACAATACCGCTATTGTAATCCTGTTACATTTGGTGAACTGTAAATTGTGACAATTAGTGAATCCGCCACCGAAATATACTTACGATACACACACAAACTAACTTTAAAACTATGAAAGAAAATTTATTCAAATGTCGCAGCTATAAAGCGTAATAATATATTGTTATGCACGAATTGGTCATATTATGAGTGCAGCGTTGACCGTATGGCCGACACGGCACATTTCCTATTATATAATGCCAGTATGGTGCGGCTAGCGCGTACCCTCCGCCAGCGGGTCCGCGTCATTCGCCTAGTTTCACAATGCTCATCCACCAGTCGTTTTCACTTTTTCGCTGTCAAGAACGCGCGCTAGCGATAAACAAACTAGCATTTTGGCCGTAGCTGCTAACCCGATATGCAAACGCAAATCGTAGCGTCCAAATATAAACAAAACAATATAGCTTCTAACACCTTCATTTCTAAGTTTGAATTGCATGAATACCTAGACCAAACCTACGATAAAGTTTGCCACACAATTTGAACTCACTATCGATACAGAAGGTTGTCCATTCGCTAACGATACGTTGCAAAATGAACCGTACTGAACCATAATACAATTGCAATCAAGTACTCTATGAATTGCTGTAAAGCCTTTATCGTTTACCAAGTACCATTATAGAAACGTCGAGGCTGGTCATTGACCTTTTTTGGCACATACGCTAACGAAACAAAAGACTTAATTTTAATAAAGACATTAGAGGAACCTTGATTTGCAATTATTGTTTTGTATTGCAATTCAAGTGATTAATATTAAAACGCTTACCCATTTGACTTCCATTAATGATATTGGTTTCAAATAGCTGATCATTCTTTTGATAGCACTATTTTTTGTAGGAAATAACGGAATTGGTTGTACTGCTATTGGTAAATTTAAGATGAGGACTATTTCAAAATCAATATAACATTCATCGTTACTGTAGACTTTTATTATAAAATTGCACCTTATTCTTTTGGCCATCAATTATCACCTTAATATACTTAGTCGATTTTTAATAAAATCCGTTCAGTAGGTACGTAATTTTGTGTCCAAAGTATTTTAACTTGAAGCGAAAGAATCCCAACGATTTTTTTTTCATTATAGCTTGCTTCATAAATAAAATAAGATTGCACGATCTCAGCTAGTCTGCGAAAGTCAGATTTTGGTAGGTTTGGCGGTACTTTATATGTGAAATTGTAAAAACCAAAGCATTGTTTTGAGATCCGAGAACTGCTTACTTGTCATAATAATGGTGCTATTGCGAAGGCTGACATTGCCTCTCACTGGCACACGTAACATAAGTTACGCAAAAGGTCTTTACCCTTGTTTATTTGGGACAACTTTATTAAGATGCTTTAAATTAAAATATTAGCACTAGCTATTAGGAAACCGTTGTGTCTTTTTACTCGTTAATGCTAGGTACAGTAACCTTGTGATAATCTTCCAATCGCTTTTCAATTCACATTTAGGCAACATCACAACATGTCAGAGCTTTTAGCAGTTTCTACGTTTGAAATTCACACTTTGCTTTAATATTTCAACAGATGTAACTTTCGTATAGGCATAGTAAGGCTATTTGTGTAATAAAAAGGATCGTATTTATTACTTTTATATTTTATAAACTGCAGTTTATATTTTTACCTCGGAACATATAGTGATGGCAGATGACGTCATAATCGGCATAAAAAACTGTATCCTGGAACAGTTGATATTATTAGTGATGAACGACCCAAATTCAAATAGATGTATAATGAGTTAGGAAAAAGAGCCGTAGGTTTTTTGTGTGTTTGCACTACTTCTAGGTTATCGGGTTATCTCTTTTTTATTTCTTTAGCGTATTAGTTCCATAAATAAACGTTTACCCTGAAATTTATTTCTGTTTTTAAAATATAAAAATGTTTATCATCAATACAATTAAAATTAGACATGTCCTTTTATAAATAAGAACTGCATACATATTATGTGTAAATTATAATTTTTTGGGTCGTAGCATGAGTAAATCATCATTCGTCAGCAAAAAAGTTATTCAATTAAAATAATCAAATTAATTATTGGCATATGATTTATTGATCGGCTACAATACGTTCACCGAAAGATTGAAACGCGGCCTTAGTGGGTGCGTTGAACACTTTCGCAAGGGGCCAGCCGTGCATCTTTGCGTAAGCGAGGCAATGTCACAGTTATGTAAATGCCGGTACTTTGACAGCTAAATCGCGAGGTTTCCTCTTCGTTTTATATCATTCGAATTTATTTTGTAATGTTTAATAGATATACGATGACAGTATATTAGCGGCTTACAATACCTGGAAGTGTGAAGTTAATAACATGGCATTGCCAATTAACCACCTTTTCATTTTAGGTATAACCGACAGTCCTCTTTGCAGAGCATGCATGGAGGCAGATGAATCACCAACACACGTAGTGGAGTAGCAGAGCAACCCCAGCATCACTCCCTAAAGCACTTGGTGAACTGGGCGGCCTGCTTAGCTTCTGGACTGGGTTTGGCTGGCTGGAGTACCCAGCGGGGAGCCGTACCAGTTGCACTAGGTACAACGAAAGGTTCCGGCCGATCAAGTACGGAGACAAGCCCAGGGAAAGCAGATGAAGAGGAAGAACTGAAAGTGTATTTGCGAACTCTGCATTGCGTTTATTATAAAACCGCACACTCTATATATATACCATAATCATCATCGTCATAGCCTATAACAGTCCACTACTGGACGAAAGGCCTCTCCGAGCGGGAGGGTTTGCTGTTAACCACCACGCTTGGCAGACGGGTTGACGATCGCAGTAGATGGTAGTAGTCGCACAGAGAGAGAGTACTCATAGGACTACCGTGGGAGAAGGAGGGGTGGTTACAACTGTATTCTTATCTCCACTCGGCATACTTTATAATATATCATGATGATTTTATTTCATTAACTTATTAAGAGCGTGCCATGACCGAATTCGATTTCAGTACGCAACGTCAATTTGCATTTTTTTTTGCAGTTTTTGAAGAGTTCTAGGAGTTTTCGAGTTCAGAAAATAAATTTAAATCAAAAATAAATTTTATATTTTACTAGGTGTGCCCTGCGGCTTCGCCCGCGTAAATTACGGAACGCAGTTTACTGCTTCACAGTCTACACCTACCTGAATAAATCAGATACTAAACTTAAAGTTAATTCAACAGTACCTATAGGAAGTGGCAAATATACAAATCTATGATATTAAGTTCAGATAGTATTTCAACATATTTAAACGAACGACAGGTGTGGGCGAAAAATATTGTTGCTCTTGAAATCTTCAATCACCTATACAGTGCCAATTGCAAATGCATGTCCAGAGGACCTACTCTAGTTTTGCCTTGTTTAAAATGAGTTTATTAAAGGCTTTACCGCAGCAATACATATTATGCGATAGCGTTGGGTAAGCCACGTTGACCCAAGTCAATAAATAGATGGATGCCGGTGTTTGGAAGTTTGAAAGTTAATTTAGTATCCATTAGTCTCAGCTCCTTCCACTAACAAAGTAGTTCAAGGAAGAACCAAAATCGCATTGTTAGTTGCTTCGTATATTACAGACTAACCAAGAAAATTTTAAACATTTTTCATTTAGTCCTAGACTGTAGTTGTCATAAAAGTGGCAAGACTTTATTTATTCAGTATCGCTAAACCTTAAGTAAGTGGTTTTCTGCCATCCACTGAGCAGTTATGTTAAAAAATAATTATTTAAATATGTTAAGATGGTGCAAAATCGTCAAACCTTTTCATCCCTTCTCCCAAAGAAACTGAGCTGAATTTCGGGATAAAAAGTACCCTATGTCCTACCTTGTAGTATGAACTAAAATTGTTCAAAGTTTCATTTGAATTCATTAAGTAGTTTCGGCCCAGATACAGACAGATACGAATAAAAATAATTACAGTTTTCATAATAGAGTTTATTTTTTTCAAGTTTTACAGAATTTGATCCAACTGTAAGTTTCATTATAATTATACATTAAAACCCTTTTAAGTACACTTGGAGGAAATAGCAATATAAAAAAGCATTAAAATGGCCAAAATACTTGGTCAACAAATACCTAATATTTTTTTTTCGAAACAAAAATTAGGAAAAAAACTGATGTTATATTTTCTTTATAGATAACTTTTTTAATTCTTTTCTATCGTGAAAATTTTACTCAATCAATTTATCAATAGTAAAAATAGTTAAATACTGAAGACAAAAAGTACTAATGTGTATTTTGCTATATTTTCTGTTGATGCTCTATTTTCTTCATTGTCTAAGATATCGAGTAACAACGCTTTATATGTTATGTAAATAGTGTTGTTAATGTTTGCTATTTGTTTCAAATTGTAAAAAATAAATAAAAATCTTTTGTTCCCAATAGTTTTGCAACTGTACACGTCTCAAGGTGAAATTAGCATCATTTATGATTTCTAAACTTGAATGACGGCTGTTAATAAGTCTGACTGTCTTCTTTTCACTTACCTAAAACATCTGTTACACAACACCGATGTTAAAAGAAGTGGAAACATTGTATTAGAAATTTATATGGATGGTTAGTGGCATCTTAATTAATTCGAATCATTAATCACAGTATTATTTACAAGCTGTGGCAGCGGTTGCGGCGCGTATGCCTTAGATGTAGTCGTACCGATAATAATTTAAAAATATTCTATGTACATCTCACTAGGAGCTAATTAGGTAGGTACAAAACCCAAATGTTATTATGAATCCCGTAGGCTCCCTTTATTTACCAAGGATAAAAAGTTATCTTTGGTAAAAGGAAAAGCCTCCAGACTGCATGCTATGTCTGTGCAAAATTTCAATAAGATTGGTGCAGCGGTTGAGCGGAACATGGTAACAAGCAAACAGACACACGTTCTCATTTATATAATTAGTATAAATTATTTGTTTTAATAGTAATATTCATGCCTTCACATTGAAACGATTTTGTACGGAAATATTCCTTAAAATGACTTCAATTATCAGACTCACAATTTGGTTTACCCGGGTAGTATTTATTACCCAAGGTTTTTGGGTGAAGTCCAAATAATAATGAAAGGTCTAGGTCTAGGTCCCTTAACTCTGGCTGATTAGGTTAGCTTACCTAATCAGCCAGAGTTAAGGGACCTAGTCGAGTGTGGGTAAATTCCGAATTTAAATTTATTTTACTTATTATTCGAACTTTAACCAAAACGTTTGGATACACCTAGGTTTACTACATCTTGTAGCATTACCCGTAAAAAAACACTGGGCACATTACGCAGTACAATAACAATACTCACGTAAAATAAGTGAAAAAGATAATTTAGATGAAAAATTAATGATGTATGAGATTGTGACAATGATGTCGCATTGGAGTAAAGAGTATGAAGTAAAGTTGATAGTCAGTATTTCAAATTTTGATATTTATTGCGCTATTAACTTGAAAAAGTAGCGACGAGCGAATATGTCTAACGTAATTAAATTTATTTACTACTCTCATACATTTTCAAATTATTCAAAATGAGAAAAAATAAACCTTTCAACAAATGAAAAATATTGGTAATTTTTCTCATTACTTTGAAATAACGGCCATTACGTGTGGATGCACTTTGATTATGATGATACAGCGAGAGCGGGCTTGAAGAAAGTTATAGGTGAATTCAAATAATTTTATTCAAAACTTAGCTTGAAAAAAAAAGATACTTAATGTGCATTCGACAGTTTTATTTTGTACATTAGAACGGAGTAGTGTGTCTCGTAGTTATTATAAGAGGTCGGGAATCGAGATCCGCTGAGAGGGTGTTAAGTCGGGTGCACGCGAGCGAGTCACGCGATCGCCACAGTAAGCCAGTAACACACTGGTAAAGAAACCGAGGAAAACGCCTTCCGGGGTGAACGGCCGTGTTGCGTAAAGAACTCGTGGTGGCGCAACATGTGCTCGCGCTGTAACCACTAGCGACATCTACCCACAACTTTCGTGAAGTGGTTGAAGTTGAATGCAAAATTTTCCTACGGAATTCTGACATAATTCTTCTTCTTGATATAATTTACTATTGACTAACTATTGAGTTGCTATTCTTTTTATAAGTTTTACGTATCTCGGTGTGTGTGTCTGTCTGTGGCATACTCGCTTCAAAACATTAAAAAAAAATCAGAACTAAGGTGCGTTTAATGAAAGTATTTGATTATGACTTATTTTCCCAAGTGGCTTGATTTATGAGTTTATGAGCTGTGGGCTTTGGATAAACGCCAACATGCATTGAATAGATACAAGACTTTGTATATAAACACGTGTTCATTATAAAATATTGCAAATTGTTGGTCAGCAAGTGTAACGTGGGTGACGAAACGCAACTTAATTCCTAGGTCAAGGTTTGTCTTCTCTTCGAATTGGGAAAATTGCCACATATTGGCGACCTTAACTCGTGGGGCGGCGAGTTTGCGGACTGTGTGTTGCGAAACATAACGATTTAACCGTTTTATAGGAACCGATATTCGGAACTTGTTTCTTTTAATACGGAGAGTGGAATTTTTTAATTTTATATATCACTTGATTTGCCAGCTGATTCTAAAGTATCAATTTTAGAGCGGTAAAAAAACATTATTTATTCGCCAACTATGCAACAGAAGCGTATACTCAGGGTGGTATACCCTATCACATGATTGCGAAGATCATTTTGGACCTACCAATTATGTATTGAACAATGTGTTAAACACGAAATTACAGCGAAGTTACTAAATAATTGTCAAATTTCTTAATGTAAACGTTGCTTGAATGCAGGCTTAACTTTCATCGCTAACAAGAAAAGATTAAATTGTAAAATGTAGATGTTAAAAAAGAGCAAATGCTTCTAGTCGGCTTCTTCTTGGCAGAATTTGCATTTCAAACCTGTGGTTTAGTCACTAATAACAAATAGTTTAGACGTTAATATAACAAGAACTAAGGTAAAAAGTAGGTAAAAAAAAATTTTGAATTCTGTTCTTTTTATACATTTTTATACTAATATTTTTTTTAAAGTACTATAGAATAGAATAGAAGAGAATAAATTTTATTGTGTTTTTAACGTACTAATCATCATCATCATCAATTCAACCGTTTGCTGTCTAATGCTGGACATAGGTCTTTTTTAGGGGGTCTACGATCCAAAGCCGCTTGTTTCCAGTACGTACTTACAAGTTTTCTAAAATTAATATTGTTTCAAAAAAACAACGAAAGCATGATAGGAGTAAAGAAAAATCATTTAAAAACCTAAATGACTTTGTTTTTGTTGCATTTTCGTACTAAACTTATTCAAATTTATAGCTATTTTTCATAATTAACAAAGAAAATGGAAAGTTATAGTTATACAACGACCACCTGACAGCCGTGAAAGGCGCATGCGTTTTTAATGTCAGACACCGTGGTCAAGGTTTTGGATTTCTTGCTTCACACGAGCTTATTTTTAACCAACTTTGAAGAAAAGCGTAGAAGTGAGTTACCATTTTGACGCTTATTTATTTGGCTATGATGTCCAAATCTGTCCAAATCTTCGTTAAATCGTAATCTATTTCAAGATTTTTAATAAGATTTTCGTAGTTTTTGTTCAAAAGGTCAGATAGGTTTAATACAGATTAAAAAGTAGACTGGAGATAAAAATCGGAACTACTCATAACACAATAGTGTATGAGTATACTATTAAGCCATCATTTGGTGGTTAGTCACTTTTAAAAACCCACTGAATGCCTACGGTCCTTAGTAAAATACTTTTAAAATAGATGGGAATAACAGGCTACGGCTGAAAATAATTTCAAACGTTGACCCTTTTTTCTTAGCCATCAACTTGGAAGTTGTTTTTTCGCGTAAACAAAGGAAAACCTGGTGGAGGTTAATCTTCCGCATGTAAATTTTCATAGACACGTGACGTGACGTAAGAGATTTTGTCGAATCGGACAATAAAGTTAAAGAAGGGTTGGTTTATGCGAACTCCTTAAGATTTATAGAGCGTGCTTAGCCTTACCTCAGACTTAAAAAAATAATCAAAAAACTTTGACTAAGCAAAGTTAAAGTACGTTCTATAGATCTTGCCTCCGTGTTACTGCATCTTATCTCATTATATTAGCACATAACAAATATATCTAATTCACGTGATTTCCTTTAATGAACAGGTTTTAACACCCATTATTTTAGAAATTCAATCCATAAAAGGGAAAACACAAAATCTCTTAAATAAAATATAATTCGTAAAAACATACAGAAAATACTGTCTACGTTGACACCAGGAAAACCATCATAGCGTGAAGAAAGTAGCTTGGCATTGAAAGAAAAGTACAGTAATAGTCGTGAAGCGTAGAGGTAAAAAGCTCTGAATGGAAAGCGAAAGTAATCACGGATCTAGGCTTTGCAGGTAAACGTGCGAGCGAGATGGAAGATGGCGCGAGCGCAGCGGTACTTAAGTAACGTAATTTTTACGGTACTAGTTGTAAGTTCGGTGAACTTTTTACGGATGCATCGTTTAAAAATGATTTCTTATAATATATTTAAATATATTATAAGAAATCATTTATAATATATTTAAATATTAATATTTAAATATAAATATTAATGCTTCTTTAATCTTTTTTTTTAAATAAAAAAGATATGTCGAAATAATATAAAGATGATAAGTCAATTTTTTTATATAAAATTATTTATGTTAGTCACTTTTTTGTGTCTCCTCCAACTGTTAGAGAGAGCTTACATCTAGATATGTGAATAACGTCATGATCAAAAGTTTTTAAATGACTTAAATAAATAAATAAATATACTACGACAATACACGCCACGTACCCCCAAAGTAAGCGTTGCTTTTGTTATGGGTACTAATATCTTAGTACTATGGGTACTGACTACACAAGCTGATGAATATTTTTATAAATATAAAACACATAAATTACTTATAATATACAGATAAACACTGAAAAACATTCATGTTTATCACACAAACATGATTCCAGTTATGGGAATCGAACCCACGGCCTTAGATGCAGAAAGCAGGGACGCCTGCGCACTGCGCCAACCGGCTGTCAACAGAACTTGACTTGTGCGGTATTTAAAAGTATTTAAGTTTTATTTCAAAATTCATTGTTTTTATCTTCAAACACTACTAAAGGTAACTTCAATCAAACCAATATTTTTCTGGATTATTAATTATTATGTAAATAAATAGAAATATATTCCGATCGAGTGAAACTGTTAATTTGTGTGAATCTGATAGGCATTGGCATAAATATTTTTTTAAAAATCTAATTCTAACTAATCACTTCTAAAATCGTACGAAGTCATAAAACATTCCATGAAAAGTGAGAGTGACTGTCGGTCTAGGCGGCTGGCGGCGGTAGCGGCGCCGTGGTAACGGTATCGAGTGTAAGTCGCGATCGCTTTGCGGTATTGTGTGTAGCTCCTGAGGGACATTAAGTGATTTATTATTATCGATATGTACGATAGTGATGAGTATGGTACAGTATGTAGATGGTAGAGAACATGATTTGATATTAGGGGTTTCTTTTTTTGAAGAAGTACCGGCCCCGTGCCTTGATGAGCACGTTAAGCCGTATGTTCCAGTTTAAAGCCCGCTTACCCGTATTAGAGCAGCAAGGTGAGTCTATGCTCTAAAAAAACCTCGCCAAAGTCAAAGTCAAAAATATCTTTATTCATCTATATATTCTGAACTATCTTTATATTATATCGTCTATCAAGAGAGGAACCCCGTGCATCATTGAGACATTAATAAGGTAATGAAGTTGACGGTGACGTTAATAAGATAATCTAACAGCTCTAATATTTTGAGCTAACTCGTGCTAATTGAGTTTTTCATGTCGAATCATTTAAGAAGTATGGTTTATGAGAAGGCAACGACTTAAATTTGGAATTCATAATATTATATGATTATGCTTATTGCTTAGTACTCATAGATTTTTTATTTACCATTCTATTATGCAAGCAGCGTGAAAGTTATAAAGCGCAGATGACATTCAAAGTAGAAACTGGCGAGTCTTTTGACATTATCATTTATTGTCGACTTAGAACATAAAATATCGATAGGAGCGTGCAACACTAAGCTCACCGGTCAGGCACCATAGACCCCAACCACTTTCTCTTTCGATTGCTGTTGATTACTCACACACACATATACAGGTAGGTACTGCACGTTTTTAATGAACCTGTTTTGTGTGCGTATGCTCGGTTACATCACGTCAGTTTGGCTGACGCATCCATCGAGCGAAAGGTCAGGATCTATTTATATTTTATATATATGCATAGTGCATACACATATTTTGCGTTCACTTTCCAAAAGAATGTCTTGCTTTGAAAGCCAGCTATGAGATGGATTCAGTTACAAGATCATTCACCTTTCGTTTCGTAAACTGATATTATATATGCTATTTATATTTATGTTTAATGAAGTCTTGAACTCCGAGTTGTACACGGTCAAATTTTATTACTTGATAATGAAGAGGGCAAGTCAATCTACGTGCTTCCTATTTATTATCGTGATGTAAATACTTATTTCTAGATAATAAAATGCTTCAAGCTTTAGTTTATACTGTATTAAAAAAATAGTTGCGTGTTAATTGCTTCAATTCCATACTATCAAAACTACAAATGATTTATTTCTGCTAAAATGTCCTTTATTTATTTATTCATATCAGACTATAGCCCAATTAAAATTTCCGTAAGATCGATGGTTTATACACGTAGACAAAAATAAAAATTTGTGCATTTACAGTATTAGTGTAGACTCTTGTAAATGTAATATTTATATACAACAAAGAGTTTGTAGAAAAATACTACAAAGAGATATTTATTTACACATTTACATGGGCTAGTTTAGTAATCACAAATCTAAATAATTTGCGATTACTATATTTGGGACCTTTCATTTAGATTTGTCTTATTTTTTTTTTGTATTTGTTTTTCGTAGTTTATCATGTTCCCCGTTTTATGTTCTCAATCCCTCTTCTCTGTGAGAGAGTAGGTATTTGCCCATCAGTGGGATAATAATAAGTTAGTAATGATAATGAAATACTTTGATATCATCATCCGCAGCCTATTCGTGTCCCATCGCTAAGTGATTTCATAGAAGAAATGGTTTTAGAGCATAGACCCTCCACGCTGCTGAAATGCGGGTTGGTGGGCTTTAAAGACTATTACTGGGACCGACGGCCTGACGTGCTCTCCGAGGCACAGGTGATGACACTGCTAACTTTCCAACATCTAGTACTGAAAATTATTAAAAAAAAAATACACAATACTTTATAATATCATATTTGTCCCAACTTGGGAATCGAACCCAGGACCTCATGGTCCGTATTGGGACATGCCAACCAACAGACCAACGAGTTACTTTAATTTAACTTTCTAATAAAGGCGCATTAAACAGTAGATCCTTGCGAAGGAGAGGAAAACGCGAGTTATAACAGATTACAATTGTCCGTGACTCCGGCTGCATTGTCGTAACGGTTCAGATGCAAGGCCGGCGGAGCGCGCTGCGTGGGAAATCCATTGCCCTTAGCTACAAATAATAACTAAACACTACTGTGTTTTATTCAGACTTTTGCAGAACTAGTTTTAAGACACAATTCACTAGAACTGAGATCTTCAAATACTTTTTCAGCTCCTATGCATAGTTTTAATTATAAATTACATTAATTATGTGTTTGTGAATAATGTAAATAAATTTAATTCATGTGTAAAATCTAATAAAAACTTTTAACAATTTATTCTTCTTAATCAAGTGAAAGGAAGAGGTTTATATGTGTTAGTGCCCATACTCCTTCGAGGAGTTACTGCATCGAACTAGTGAGTGAAATATCGGTACATTATTGGAAAAGGGTTGCGAAATCTCTTCTTGCGAATATCTGAATACCTGGTACTTCACTACTTGAATGGTACTGAGGTACGGCTTTTAAATTTGAAAGGTAGGTTTTGGTTAAAAGAGAATAAACTAGATATAGATAAGCCTAGGCTAGAAGAAATAGATAGATGTTATTGTACAATATTTAAGAAATATAGTTTTAAAAAGACAACACTGGGATTCGACTTATGTTTTACAAACGACAAATGTTTTGATTGCCACCTAACTGAATTCTGATCTAAGTGATTATAGAGTATTCTCATCATTCTCAGTAAGTGGCGACGCGGTCTAAAATGAAAGCCGGGAAGGGGTATAGCTGTCTATTAAACCTATACGCGGCAATGTACCGGATCTCTAAATTGCTTAGCGGTACAGCTTCGACCTCGACCGATATCTCCCATCAGACCACTAGCACCCTTAGTCTGGATTAGCACGCTCGATATCGTAGTAATTTTCGAGTACCTGCCCATTTAAACATTGCATTAAATGGAATTGGACAATTAAAGTTGAACCATATTACCAAAGCCAGAAAAACAGTAACAGTACAGTTTGTAAAAAGAATGAATTTACGACTTTAAAACAAGGCGCATTACGCCCCTTTTGCTTTTATCTTTTCGATACTCGTTTGCGACTCTAGGATTGTGACTGTGCAAACCTTTTAATAAGGGTACAGAAACAACTCCCGCAGATCACTGTTATTCAAATATAAATAGGCAAATAGAATTAAATGCAATATTTATATCTCGTAGCGGTTAATGATTTTTAAAAATAAAAATGAATAAACCTTTTTTATACCTTAATAATCATCAGTTGAATTTAGACTTCATACGAAATTAAAGAGTTATTTCAATCTCAAGGGAATTTTCGTGAGGGTCGGAACGTGAACTTGAATTCGGGCTATGTCATGCGAACATGCTATGACTAAACACCCCGAATGGTTTGCTTCGCAATAACTCGATCATACTTTAACGTAAACTTACTGTATCCGTAGCCATCTAGTCTTAATTATGAGTTATTTACCATTTTATTAAAAAAAATCTATAGGATAGAAGCAGGGGTCGCTTTGCGGAAATGCATGATATATTATGAAAATTAAGCTTTATTTGTTGACTTAACAATTATTCATTGTAAAGTCAACATCTCCTGATTTCGAAGCGAAACGTGCGTAGAGGGTATATTGCCAAAGATCTGTTTGGTGTTGGGTATAAGGATTGAAGAAATTATAAATTACACCATACAGATTCTCCTGCTTTTCGCGGAGCGCAAATTTAGCTTAATTTTCATAATATATCAAAAAATCTTCTCATTTTGAAGTCTATTATTATAGCAAACATATACGGATCCGCAATGTGTTTGTATGAGTCAGTGTGGTATTAGATGACGATTTTACGACTACATCATCATTGACCCTAATTTCAGACTGGCTCCCGCTCAGCCGACATATAGCATAGCAGAACTAAAATGCCTAGAGTTTGTCATTTTATTCCTTACATAAATTTGCATACATAATAGATTTATTTGGTTTTTCTAACTAATTTATCAATAAAAAAAATGCGATTTATTTCCAATACAAAATAATGCTGATGCCATTGAATTAAGAACATACAGAATCCTTATTGAGCCATTATTGTATGCAGTGCATTCAGTGGCGTGCATATAGGGTATGCACAGGGTATGCAGGTGATATAAAATGAAGAAAATCTCAAGTACGAGTTATAAAAAACTTAAGGATAAGCATTTTAAAAGTTATAAAAAGTCTAACCTTAAGTATTTGTAACTCGTACTGGAGATTTTCTTTATTTTATACACCATCTGCATACCCTGTGCATACCCTCTATGCACGCCACTGCATTGTGTCCAAAACAGTAAAACACCTCACGCACGTCTCACATTACACCCGCGTAATGTTTCTAGCTCACAAATTCATTCCCGTATTTACATTTTATGGTGAACGCTTAGAACATTATAGGTAAATTAATAACTGTCATCTGCAAAATGGTATGAAGTTACTAACCGTTTGTTGGAGAAACCATTCCAAATTGGAGGGGTTTTTGATGCTTCAATAGTCGTGTACACGGTTTCTGTAAGTTCTTAATTCTGTGGTATGAAGACAGTCCACTAAACTGCTCGATAATAGTATCTATGTGCTAACTACCGAAATTCAGTAGCCCTGGACTTCACTCGGAATGTCTATATATCTCCTATTCTAAAATATATAATAATAATAATCTTTATTGAAAGGTATAAACTCAGTTATTGAAATATAAAAAGATAAATTTAAATAACAAAATAATTAATAATAAAAAAAATATATATAATTGTAAAAGTTAAAAAATGTTACTGTGTTGAATACATTTATCCAAGAAAAATATGATTACCTGTGAATAAAAAAATACACACAGAAAATCGCTTGCAGAAAATAAAAATATATAAGGCAACATTATTTAAGTCCCGTTATAATTAATTATGTATGATATTGTTGATATAAATAAACGAGACGAGAGTTAAACCTTTTGAGCTTAAACGTACCTATGCATAGTTACATATTTCTTGAAGTCCTCGAAGCTATGCCAACGAAAAGCAGGTAGGAAACGCAACACAAGGTATATCCGTAAATCGTAATACATATCACGAAATATCGGCCATTGAGATCATAACCCAATTTAAATTTTTTGTCACTTTGATTGTCTGGGTCAATTTGTGTGTGCATAAAAACGTTTTTAATGGGATTGTCGTCTTTCAGAGGCAGGACGTTTGCTAGGAAAGTTTAGGCAAATTTTTGTGGCAGAATTTGCAAGCGGACGAAGTTGCGGTTAATTAATATTATATGTATAACAATAAAATACAAGGTAATGTATGTCTCGAGCATAAGGAGTATTATTAGCATTTTAGTAACTTTATTGGAATTTTATCCCTTATTTCGACAGTAACGAGCATTTAATTCAAATTAAAATTTTTCATATTCAAAATTTCTTTATTCATGTAGATCTATCACAGGCACTTATGATGCGTTCAAACATATATGTTTACATAATTGTAAGGGGTAATGGTGATAACTTCGTTGGCCAACTTAAACCTAAAGCCATGAGGGTTCCAAACGCGCCCTGGTCTAAGAAGAGCCCACAACAAACTTCGCCGGGTATTTTTTTTTGTTACCATCTCACAGTAGATTAATATTAAGCTATGGAGTTAGATCAGTTCACATCCAAGTTTTTTTATCGTCTATGTAATCCCTAACATTATAATAGGACTAGCTGTTGCCCGCGACTTCGTCTGCGTTTGATTTTGTTTTTAAAGTATTCAGTATCGCTAAGCTTTAAATGAGTATAGTAGTATATATATATAACATGTGACTGCCAATTAATTATAGACAAATAATTTGCAATAAAATAAAATTGTGACTATAATTAAAGATCTAAGCTATCCTATCTCTTAAGTTGGACCAGGCCGCTCACGGTGAGCCAATTTAATTTTAAATCGGTTAAGTAGTTTAGGAGTCCATCGCGGACAAACATCGTGACAGGAGATTTATATATATTAAGATGTTTCTGTAAGCTTATTGTTAAATACGAGGTCGGATGAAAAGCGTTTATTTTGAAAATATATAATTTGTAACAAACGATGCGTAAGTACTACGCATTATAACAGATATCAGTAACTAGGGCACGTTGTCATCTGTATGCAGTGTTATGCAACCACCACTCTATCACATGCAGCTATCTCTGTGCAATTTGCGAGTATTGACATGGATTGTCCTGAGATGATAATAGTGTTTTTAAGGTACAAGTGCGAGGATACCAGCACTACGTTTAACGTACGTAAAAAAATCACGTACGTGAACATACGTGATTTTATATTAAACCCCATGTTAATCTTGATACTCTAAGATATCTCTTTTTCCTTTTATTAATTGTACAAGTTAGCTATTGACTGCGCCTGGTTTAAAGTGATGATGCAATCTAAAATAATGGCAAGCTAACCTTTTAGGGAGGGCAGTTGTAATCAACCAATACTCCTAATCGGTTTTTACACCACATCGTACCGGAACTCTAAATCGCACGTCTTTACCGGTAGGTTTTTGACTAGCTACGGCCGAAGCCTCAAGACAAAATGTATCATCTAAATTGTTAAATTTGTTTTACTAAATTTACTAAATTTTCTAAAACAACCGCGAGACGCGTACGAAGCGCTGTGCGTCGTCTTTTCTGATTCGCACCGCAATGATCATGAATGCCCTTCCAGCTTCCATTTTTCCCAACACCCATAAAATGAGTACCTTGAAATCAAATGAATACTATATGAGTGAAAAGGGCATCTTCTAGGCATGCCCCATCTTAGGCTGCATCATTACTTACCATCAGGTGTGATAGCAGTCAAGCGCTCGTCTATTTACATAAAAACAAACCTTAATCCTGTCCCGAGGAAATATTCTTACAATATTTGAGATTTATATTTAAAGCGAAAATATACACCTTTTTAATCCTAATACTGTGGGAGTGATGATAAATCAGATTTGTGTTTTTTTCCATATTACAAGGAAAAGTTTGTACTACATTTCGGTTTCTGCCTGAGGTTACACGGCTTATGCCGAGGATATGCCAGTCAGGGAGTACACCAGGACTTTCTTAGTTACATAGATTTATTTTCTATTATTATTAATTATCTCTTTAGCACTGCCCTGCGTGCTTTAGAATATCTGTATCAAACTGATTAATATTATAGAAACGTTGTGGGGCCCGTAATCTGCAATTCTATCTTTATGTTTTCACACTCGAATGCTCATTGGCTAAAGTGCACAAATGCTTAGTATTATAAAGCCAACGTCTCCGTGAACGTGAAGATGCTGCAGTTTCGGAGTGAAACTAGCGTAGAGTGCGCATTTTGGAGGATCTGTGTAGTGTGTCACATAAACATTGAAGAAATTATAAATTGTGAGTGTGAATCTCAGCACCTCTAACTTTTTTAATAGTTAAGTAAAGTTTTGTGCGTTTTAATTACTTATTATCAAAATATCACTAGCTTTCTGTTGAAGAAAAACAACGCAGTTTGTCTCCTAATCTTAAGGTTGCCTGGCAGAGATCGCTTTTTAGCGATAAGGCCGCCTTTTGTATTCTACTCCAGTTTTTTTTTTTTTTTTTTTTGTTTGTGTTTCTCTCTATTCGTCCTTTATTTTCCTAACTGTGTAGTGGTGTACAAATAAAGAGTTTAAATAAAAATAAATAAATAAATAAACGCAGGTTAACCTGCATGCCTGAGCGTTCTCCATAATATTCTCAAAGGTGTGTGGAGTCCACCAATCCGCATGCGTGGTTGTGGGATGAGACACGAGCCCCTTTGTGGGCTAGTAATGGGTTGATATGATGACGATGATCCAATACAATATAAGTTTTTGTTATTCCTTGCAAGTGTGTTGAAGAACATCGTATGAAACGCGTGTTCATTGATCACATACTTTCGGCTCCCTTATCGCGCTCACCTGCAGCTCGCATTCAAAATACTGCCTCAATTGTGACTAATGACTAACAAAGCACACTAGTATCATTACGTACTATGATGAAACTAAAAGGCTATAATATGTTTCGCATACTGAACCCATAGCTTTAACTATTGGCTTGAATATTAAAAAAGTGACTCAGCGGATTTACCTCGGACATACTCGTAGAAACCTTACTGTAGAGTTAAATATTACAAGCTTAACAGTTGCAATAAGGGCAAATAAATTATTGTTGACACCAAATTTTTTTACAGGAAAACGTACTTGTGGTCAAAACTATTGCTAAAACTTTTGTTTATCCGTTTCGCGTCAAATTATTCAAAATGGCCGTAAAAATTATGGGACCCAACCCGTACTCTACATTGTAAGGCGTAAACAAAGTTGACAAATTGATATGACCTCAGAATTCTTATTTTTATGTAGCATTTTCCGGATAAAGCCCACGAATCACTGAAACCTTTCGAAATATATCACAAGTTGAATTTCACTTGTATTATTGGCCCGTATTTGAATAAATAAACGTTAGAAACCCGTTACATATATGTATCCGTCACGTTTATGAATATAATGAATTTTTCAACGTGTAACTCTATTACGCATCTAGCATCAATAGTATTACAATAATACATTCCTAGTGACACTGCGTCACCTTGCCAGCGTTCGTTGACGCATCTACGTTTTGTCCAAGTGACCTTATGGTTATTGCGTGTTAGACTAACTAATAACTACATCCAATCTTTGCTGTCCCGCTCACTCAAATCGCTACCACGATAAACGTGATTGAGATAGGTAAATTATAAAATCTATCTGTGTGTGTTTACCTTCGTAAAGGTAAAGTACGGACGGCGCTAACAAAAATGAAGGGCTTAGTTACTTTGAGCGTTTGAAGGTAACAAGCGTAGGTTACTAATTACCACTGGTCTACGCTTTTTAGAGCTTCGAGTTTAACGATAGATGAGGCTGAGCAAGCTTCATTTATATTTCTTTGAGAGCATAGTGACGGTAATAAAGAATCACGAAAATATTGTATTTATCCAATGATTTATGATTCATATATTAAGAAAAACGTTGTGATTGGTATTTATTTTCAATAAATAAACTGCAAAATCTAGCGATCCGTTTTGTACTGCTTGAATGTCAAAAATCTCTTCGTATATTGTGATTTTAAATTATCAGTTGCTAAGGTTTTTTGTTATTAATACCGAATACAAAAGTATAGAGCAAAGGAACAAAGTTATACTAGGGCAATAATCTTTTTGCAATTTCTATCAACAACATTTATTCATAAATAAGATATTTTTTGGATATGGTAGATAATTCCGAAAATCATAGGGCAGTTTTTTAAAATTAGTCATCATGCCTATTTTAATATTAGAAGGTAAGTATGGTGAATGCAATTATTACAAAGATTTCAAATGGCCTTCACAAGGTTGCTTATTCTTATCTATTAAGCGAAATACTAGCGAAATAGCTACACGAAGGCCTTCTTACAACGGAGAAGATTTCAGAACCTCTTTTTTATTGATGTTATCGTAAGGAGGTTATATAGCGGTTGCTTGTTAATGTCAGTTTACCGTAAATATATTTGGCTATAAGTGCTACTGGTGCAATTTTGTTATTTATGATATACCTTTCAAGCGAAATATAGGAAGGACAGTCATACTCGTAAATCAAAAGTGCAGGTGGGAATCCACGTGAAGAAAAAAAAAAAATTAGTTATTGTTAAAGTAATTTTATAAATTGGGTAAATAATTAAACTTTTGATAACTATAAATTCATATTGGCCGCATATATTATTAAATTCAATAGGTTTTTCTTACAAATACGTTAATTACTACGTATTTCAAAAATAGTTTTCAAGAAACAATTTAAATTATATTTGATTAACAACGTTGTTCATGACATTGAGTTGGTGGGTATTTCTATATCAATACGACTCCTTTTTCGATACACTCCAGTCCTACATAGACTTGAACGATGCAAAGATACCTCCGGTGTCTTAGTCGTTTATCATTATATTAAAAACAAAACGATCCATTACAATTTTAGCAAGTGTTATTCTATCACAAATATTGTTCAAATTTTAGATTAGAGTACCAAAAATATCTAACTAATTATAACAGTCATATAGTCTATCTTGTTTTCAATTTTTATATACCTAAATATACTAGATTTATTATTAAATTGTAATACTTGTTATTTAAGAGTATTGAAGACAATATCGAACACAGTCAGGTGAAATAGGACTTTAGTGGACTGATATACAGGCTTTTGATTAACCGATTTAGTGAGAAGTGAGTATGTATTTTATCTACATAATACAAAATAAGCACCTTTCATTGAAGCATAATAAGTCGCGACTCACAAGCCACGAAGACATTGTCTAACTCTAAACAAACTTCGGTTCGGGCGTCGTAAAGGTGTGACGTCATCCTGCTTTGCATATCCTTTCTCTAACTTTCACTGTCCTTGAGCGCATAAAATGCAATGTTTTATCGGAAAAACTACACACACTTTTTGTTTATATTTAAATATAAACATAAAAATTTCATAAAAAAACAGCTTATACTTACCTTCCTCAACTAACTATCACGCGAAACGATTCTTTCAAATAAGAATCTTTATCAATACTTTTGATCGGTTAAGTATGATCAAATAAACTACATATAAACAAACAATTTTTTTTATTATTTTAGAAGAAGAGTAGTATATAATTCTCGATAAGAACTGGTATTTCCAAAACAGTTCATATATAATAACTAAGTAAGTATAATATCCCTTTCATCTCTCACAAGAAAAGAACAACTACCGAGTGTCTTGCCGGTTTCTTCTTAGTAGAGTCTGCCTTTTTAACCGATGGTAGAGTCACTACAAATGTTTATTTGTTTGACGTTTCAAAAGCGCTTATAATAAGTAAGCCTACCTAATATAAATGAATTTGAATTTAAATCTATTTTGGTGTAGGTTAGTTAGTGGTAGGTTTGTTGTCAGTCGTTCTTGTTAGGTGAGGAATTTGGGATAGAAGTTGACGCCTGATGTATGCAATTTATCTCTGGTGGTAAAAAATACTTGCTGGCTAAAGCGAAAACGTTAGCATCTGTTTACTGCTCGAAACACGAAAATCACTTTAATCTGCGGTATCGCACGCATATATCGGGTAGGGATCTTATCCGTGAGAGCAATGATGCTGACCCAAATTCGTGAGTTTTGAGAGAAAGTACTTTTATAATGGTAAATGAGAGTGGTTCGATCACGATTCTACAGTTATTGTGTACTGTAGAGCACATGGCAAAATTTGTCATGCGGCCATTGATATAAATAAAGCAGGCGTAATGTTTTGTTTTTGAAGCTAGAGAACTGGAAGTAATCGTAAAAATCTGTGAGTTATCATAAAGTATTACGGATCTTTTCATCTCCAGGTCTTCGGTTTGATTCCCAAGTTGGGACAGAAATGGTTAGATATATATAGGGTTTAAGTATCTGTTAAGAATGTCTCAGTATGGACCCTATAGCTCGGTCATTATCAATAAATTGTGATAGTAAACGTTAAATTTTGCAACCAAATTGGAGCAGCACCCACAAAAGGTGGTGGTTCAAAAAACCTATCTCTCATGAGACAGAAAATCTGTGCCCTGTAGTGGAATATTCATAGGCAATTAAGGATGGACTCATGATACAGGATACTATCACGCCGGCCATATAGTCCAAATAGTATGAGATGTCGAAAAAAATGTTTTTTAGCCAAGAAAAAAGAGATAAAGTAAAAATATATTGGCACCAAAACCTTGTTTACTGTCCTTATCTAAAGGAATAGTGCAGGAGACAGGTTGCCCAGCAGATAAGCGATAACCCAAACTTAAAAGCGAACGAAGTGATATGATAACATTACAAGCCGCGGATGCGGAGCGTTGCTACAATCGTTAGATAAACATATGGGTCACTGAACCGACCCAGTTTCTGCCACGACGAACCAGTGTGCGTGTTTAAGTCAAAAAATCTACACAAACACCAACACTTTAATCAGCACACAATAAGTCGTGTGCGCATACAAAAGCGCGTATCAGTTACGATTACTACGAGTACAATCCTCACACGCAAGTCACACAATTTATGTCTAGTAGGTACTTACTTCTCTCGAACAGATATTGTTTATTTGGTAGAAGGTTTCTCTACAGAAGTAACATTTCTAACAGCTTTTATCTTCTTAACGTTTGTGGGTTATATATATATATATATATATATATAAGCAGATATACACAGAGTGAACTTCAAATAGTGTTAGTTATAAGAATGAACAAACTACCCCTTATAAAAAGACTAAAGTAAAAATAAGAAGAGAAAAAATCTATACCTACTTAAAAATCATTCCGATCCATTAGTATTAGTATTTTGTTTACGACTTTTGTACGCCATAACATTTTAGAAATCATATAAGATTGTGTTTAATCAAGAGATCGGTAAGTTCTAATAAAATATAATAGATCAAGAATTGATTTCTAAATTAAAAAGTCTGCCTTCAAGTTTGAAAGAGACATGTTGTGCCAACCCTACTGTTAAAACGTAGGATAAGAGCAAGAAGAAAAGGTAGAAGGAGAAGAAAACTTTTTCCTAACTACTACAACCGATACGAATTGTTTACGAGGATGACGATTACTGTAGAAGTTTCAACGCTATATTTACGAACTGTACCATGAGATGGCGCCACTTCATTCGTGATTCAATATGGCCGCCTTCTCTGCATATAATATTATGAGCTCAGCTTAAGCAACGGATGAATTTTTTTTTTTAACCTTTCTGCCCTCATAATAATAAAATTTCATCAATATAAATAAAATGTAACAATTCACTCAAGTCAAATGTAAATATTATACACATTAAACTAGATTTAAAGTAAAATTAAACTAGAATTAAAAATATTTTTGAAAATATATAATAGTTTAAAAATATTAAGTCTCAAAATATTTGAAAAAAACGATTCGTTGGATTTGTGAGTAGGTACGAGTAACTGTCTAATAGTTTTAGATAGAATAGAATAACCAGAGTATTGTTGATTTTTTTTCTTATAATCTTTGTACTATAACTATCTAGTTTTAGAGTGTGTACTTAAATGATTATAAACAGCAAAACCAAATAATTGCGAATGGTGTGTGCGTGACGCCTTATTATAAACATTGAAGTAGGAAACGTAACAAGTGCATGCCGACGTGAAAACATAATAACATAAAGCTTTACAAGTTGTACACATCATCTCACCGTAAAACATTTTGCTCATATATGCCCCTGTGCTCCGCTACTATTTATACAGTCCATTCAGAACGAGATACGCCCCAATGAATTTTCTTTCATGAAAATAGTCCATCACTGGTTGTCATACGTTAAGCGGGAAAACTAAACGCGCGGGCGGTTTAAAGCGAGCGAGCGTGCAACAGACGGAGTCGCCTTCGCAGTTGGCGCCCGCACGGAAGTAGGTTAGTAACTAAAGTTTTGTTTGCGTGAGGCTGCGGCGCGGTGCAATTCGCTCGCTAGGACCGCCGCGCGGCATCTCTCGCTAGGTGCGCCACATGGCGTTGCTCGTTCCGATCCGCTTACTCCTCGCTCCCCGCGTACCTCGCGCCCGCGCATCTTTCACTTTCGTGCTTACCCGCCCGCCCTATGGACATTGCTGCACCCTTGCCGTAATACCACCTTACACTCTATTATAAAAGTTTTGTAATAAATGACTCGATAAGGTGAGACACACTTGTGTATTTGAATATTCATCGTGCGACTTATCAAAGTGACAAAACTTGTATTTCTTTCAGAAGTATATTTGACAGTTCACGATGTAAATTTAAGTTAAACAACATGTGTGGACCAACCTATCTCATTTCATAGATCGAATAAAATTCGTTGGAGCTTATTTGATTAGCAAGTCTGTAAGACTTTTTATTCACCCTATAGATTTTTTCGCTGTTAAGTTAGTAGTGAATTAGTAGCGTAGAACCGTGAGACCATCCACCACGTTAACCATCCGAATATAATTTTATTCATATTTTGAATACTAACGTAATTTATTACCTTATTTTCATAGCAGGTACAATAATTTGCTTAATATGTTATTCTATTTGTAGAGGCGTTAGCATATAATAATTTATTCATGGCTGCATTGAGAATTATCGAGCGCTTTGTTAGCCTAGGCTTTGTAGGCAAAGCTGGTTTTATGATAAACGTAGATTTTCTGTACGTTCAAATATGTAATAGAAAAGCAGGGTTTTTGTAAATCGTTTTAAGACCGACGATTTACTAAATGGTCATTCATCTTTATAAAACGTCAAGATCGTATTAAGATAAAATAGTTGCATTGAAATGTCAAAATTAATAGGCAACTATAAAACAAAATAGCGCGCAGCGTGATTTGTATTGCTTCATGATTATGCTGGAATTATTTTCGATAGCGATCTGATCGAGAAGTACGCTGAATTTAATTTGGTGTTGAACAACTATTAGGTTTGACATTCGGACGAGGCGTTGAACGTATCGAATGCGGTTAGGTACATCACACGCATTCGCGGAGTGCTCATTGTCGATGGTTATGTAAGGCGGAGGCCGCGTCGATGTTGCTGCTTGGAGTCAACGTACGGCATTGACACGCAGCGCCCCGCCGCCCGCACACTCGCCCCGCCCCGCAACGTCCCGCACCGCTGCTGAAACCAGCAGCTGCGAAATTGGGTCACGAGCTACACCGCCACACGTTGAAACTAACCATTTACCGAGGAACTCTGAGTTCACGAGTTATGTTCCCGTAGCAGTATGCGTATCACAAGCACCCGGGCTCCATTGAAACTGGTGGAACGCAAGACGACGAGTGAAATAAACCTGCCGTTTTAACAAACTGTCCGATACGAGGAACGTGGAATTTTCTTTAAGAAATTTAAGTGTTTTCAACAACTTGTTTGCAGCTTAACGAAAACAACTAATTTTTTTTTAATTCTTTAAAAAATCGTCTTGAATTTGACCCAATCATCTCCGCATGTATTTTAGTTTTATTAAATTAAAACTGCAGCGATGGACTTATTGATGGTTGATTTTCTGAAAAACCATGTATAAGTAAACGAAAACTCTATCTCGTTTAGTAAACAAGTGGGTTATGGAATAAATAAAGTCAACAGTTTCTAATATCAATGCATGGAAACGGAGAAGGAAAACAGCACTGCGCCGGCATCGAACGCTCGAGTCAACGAACGTTATTGAAGCCTCCTACCGCTCTTTATTTCACTCTATGTCGTTTTAATAGAGTCTAAAACGGACTGGCGCAATTGCACAACCTAGCCTTGGCTCCTACTGGCCTGGCTGACTTAGACATTCTATCTACTTTTACGAGTACATGGGCGAAGGCTCCAGTACTTAGTACTTAGGAGTACTCTGTGCTTACTATATGCAACTAGATTTTTGCTCACGTCAATATAAATTTTATGTACTAGTACTAGTTACGCAAACTTCTTACTTACACTTTCAGTATTTACCGCGCTCGAAGCTTTTCATTGTAAACAATAAGGATTGTTAATTGACACTTGATTAAATCCTATCTAGGGCTGTCAATTATTGAAAGATTAAAGTACTCAATAAGCTTATTTTTATATTTTGATTGTATTACGGCTAACTTATTATCGTAGCTTCGCTCAAATTAATGTAGATTTTGCTAATGAATGCGTTTCTCGAAACCCTTAACAAAAGTTATATTTCCATCTTTTAGGGATTTTACTTTTTTTTTTCTTTTAAAAAGGTTACCTATGTTTGGAATGTTTATGGGTAAGCCGTCACCTACGTCTAATATAAATCAGGTTTGCTGAAAAGTATGTTATACTAGCCTACCTTCGCGGATTTACCTATGCTATATATATGTGTATTTGTTTGCTTGTTTTACCTTTGTTTACGACCTGATTAAGCAACCATTAAACTTGATTTTTGGCATAAGGATAGTTGAAAAGACGGATAGTAGACGGCTACTTTTATCCCATTTATTTTAAAAAACCGTAATAAAAGCGGAGTAAGAACGCGGGCACCAGCTAGTTTTAAATAAAAATCATTTTAAGATTGAATTCGTAGTTCCTGAGATTAGTGTGCTCTAAAACTCTAATTTTAAGTATTATAATAGTTATTGATTGAGACGTCCAAAAGTATTCAATTTTTAAAAAGAATTCTTGTTACTTATTACTGATTGCATTGCATTAAATTTAGTTTACCAATTTAAAGCTTTGCCTGCATTTAATGAATTAGATTCATGTTACTCTAGTACAGTGATAAACAAGTAAGAGCCAGAAATGAAGCTAATTAGTGCCGATTTACAAATCCTAGTGAGCAATTATACTATAATTCACTGATTAAATGTTTATGCAAACAGTTTTAATCATCCAAGATATTGTTACGTTCGATATTATTCAATTGGTGTTTTAATTGCAATAAAATTTGCATTTAAAATAATGATCGAAGGTCAAGTTAATAACCGATACATTGTAATACATCGATTAATTAAACTTTATTATCGTTTTTAAGAACAATTTCATACAAAAATATGTTTCTACAATATAGACATTTAACTATAGCTATAAAGTTAATAAAATTTTATATAAATTATAACTTGAATAAAAAAGTAACATTTTAAAACTTTCTCATAGGTGACCTAGAAGGTATTAGTAATGTGATGACTTCTGAATTATATATTTTTAGATGGTAGCTCGATAAAGTCAGCGTCTCATTACATATAGTAGTAGTAGGATTGCTTCGTTGTTAACTATTTCTTTATTGTTGGACAGTACCGTATAATGTTGAAATTTTCTAATAGTTTAGTTATCCTTAAGCTTAATTCGACCAATGAATTCCATCATTAAACTTCATAATGGTGACTCGAAAATCACAGCAACATGATTGATTTGGGTGAATAAATTATGTGACATAGAAGAAATAGGCATATAAGCAAACGTAAAAATTACACCTCAATGTAAATCAAAACAAACTAAATCCCATCAATTCGTGAAAACATCTCAAAGCACTTTCAAACGCTTTTGAAAACGCTTTAAACGCAACCTCGATTGCAGGCCTTTCCCTTGCATTAATAGCTCACTAAGCATAAGCTGAGGACCAAACAAACATAAAAAGATTCTTTATACGCAGGGTGTTCGCGCCCTACTTTCGGGGTGCAGGCTTCTACGGGTGAATGTACGTTATTGACCTACCTAGCATCGCTTGATAAATATAGCGGTCCAGGAATATGGCATTGAAACGTACGCCAGTCGACGATAGATTAAGAATTCTAATATCAAATCAAATAAACTCTAGATTACAAGTTTACGGATAAAACCTCATACTTTCCTGCTTCAAAAATATAATATTTACCTATTTGATGATTAAAATTCTCTATCGATCGTACTCGTAATGCCCACCACAGCTTTTGACATAAAAATCTAGCAAAGAAATTATGACGTATTAACTTAAATTAAACTTATTTAACTGAAAGCGTAACAGTAAAGAGTACCTGCTTAAACGATGCTAAATAATACTTGTTTAGATAAGTAGGTGTCATAAATTTTATAACGCTGTAAGGTCAGATTTAAAGTCCTGTTGATCAAAACTTGAGCAAAAAACCGCATGAAAATCGAGCAATAATCGTTTTAAGCAATTTGCCACCATTGTTACTAATCGTGTCGTAGCTCAAAAAATCATTACAGTGGGTAAAATATAATATCCAAGCATTTATGTACGTAACTCGTTCTGCGCTTTTAGATTCTGTGATGACATAGACAAAAGACAAAGCGAATAAACGTATAACAAAATAACTGTTCCCCCGCAGTTTTACCCGCGTTAACTAAAGGTTGTAAGTTAATATTATATTGACCACTCGTAATATTAATTTTTCATTATCTTCTAAACAATGTGAATTAATGTTTTGCAAAACCCAATACTAATTAAGAGCTACGTAAGATTGCTTTGAATAAAAATACTCTTTTTTGTTAGGATTAATATTTTTTGCCTAAAAATTACGTTTGAATATCACGTATTAATCGCTCTATAATGCGTTATTGTGGCTTTTTTATAAGATAAAAAAAAGAAAAGGGTAAATAGTTTCGCAAACTTTTTTTAAAGTCTACTTAAGACCAGTATTCTTGTAGAACGTAGAAGATAGCACTGTCGAAATAGGCCAGACATACAGAAATAATAGTAACATTTAGAAAGAGCGCGCGGATAAAACAGTTTGCGAACGTTTTTACAAATACCATTACTTCAGGCCGAATATAATCATTGTTGAAATTAAATATAGCCTATGATTTTTGGGTAAAATGGCTTGCTAATGGTGAGATAATTATTAAAATTGGTTCAGTGGTTTCAAAGTTAATCGATAACAAACGAACAAAGTAACAAATCTCTCTTCCAAATATTAAAGCATATTATACAATATTTGAAATGTATCTGTAATGTTTTTAAAGGAGCCAACCTACCTACGAGTATTAATATAGCAAGTCCAAAAGAATATCCCTAGTTTGTTTGATGTATTTATAAATATCGTCATAATTCTATGGGGAGGATCGGGTGAAGAGTGGTAGAGCGGGTGGGAAGGGTGTAGGGGGGTGATGCGAGGTCAGCACGTGCGGGTTGCAGCGGTGAACGACCGTCATTGACCCACCTCGGAGGCCTACTTATAGCGCCGATAACAACCCTATGATAACGATTCAGCTTTGCTGTTTGTCTGTCGATTGTGTTTCGGCCTTTAAATATCAGATAATAGAATAAATTATTAAACAATCAAAAAACCTCAAGCTATTTTTATAATTGTAGTGTTTAATTAGTTAATGATTAGTACGTAACTCAAATAATATAATCATATTCATCATATTTCTCTACTTTTTATGTATGGGAATCGATTTCTAGTCAATTTGCGTGTTTTTTTGTCTGGAGGGAAATATATCGAAATGATGATGTAGTTATTGTTATATTTGTTGCAAAATTAAAATGTATACTACAAATCAAAAAATAAAAAATAATAAAAAGAAAAACTATTTAAAAACTATTGAAGTAAAAAATAAAATTAAAACAATGCTGTTTTTTACGCACGTCTTACTTAAAAATACTTAGATAGTTTTTTTTTTTTATATAATTGCAATTATAAACTTTTTTAGGTTCACCTTTGTTTTATCTGAACTAAAATATTAAGTTTTATCTCTAATAAACATATCATGAGTGATTTAGTAACAACAACAATCACAGTGCGTTATCAATGTTATTCAGTCTTGGTCTACCAGTTCAGATTTTCCTTCTAGTCTAGTATTTTGTGTCAATGTCAAGTGTAACTAGATTAATGTTAATTGTTATCACACCAACTACATTCGTTAATTAAATTGATATTTTTTTATTGTTTTAAAACTAACGGTTTACGCAAAATGCAAACTCTTAAAATCACTTGCCGCTACTTAAAATGTGTAATGTATTAGTTAAGTTCTTGAACGAAAGTTTTTTTCTGTGACAAGTCAAGTTAAAAGTCAAAGTTGTTCTGGGTTCTTTTTAACATCATGTTAGTTTTGGAAATGCAGTGGATTTGGTATTTGAGGTTACGGGCACTTATAATATACTCCCTTAAAAATATGGCAGACGGTAACAAGACTATAAGATAAAGAAAAATCTCCTAAATAAACCCTGTAATATTATTTTTATGCAAATGAATGAAAAAAAAAACTGCGCTCCTGTCGAAACAATTAAAAAAGTTCTCTTATGTAAGTGTTTCGCTAATTTTCATAATTCAGGAACTTGACTGCGTTCTCAAGTAATGTCCAAAGTTAGGATTTCTTGTAACTTCAAAAGTTTTCCTTACAATGTTTTCTTTTACAAGCTCGTTTTATTATTACCACATGGGTACTTTTCAGAACTATTAATAACAATTGGTAAGGGCTCAATCCCCTCACTTTGTTTACCAAAAACATTAAACCGCGCCCATTTTAAGTTAAATGAAAAATTCCGTAAAATAGATAACATTCCATCAAAGGTGGGTTTATGAGCACCATCTACGAGTGACTCCGCTGCACCGTAGTCCCACTTCCGGCCCCCACAACGATCAATACAATCCGGGGAACGAACCCGTGACCTCGGCTCAGAAGTGGGACATCGCGCAAGCGCCGCGTCATCATTGAAGTGCATCCGTTGCCATTTTGAATTGCAAATCTTTTTAACTATCCATTAATAGTGCCAATACTTGTAGAGTCTATTTCTGTGACGATGAATAAATAATTATTATACGTCATAAGATTAATTTTTCGATTTTCTATTGATTTGTGCGGTACCGGCCACACTGCAATGAAAAATCGATACGTGCCACGAATTCGAATTATTGCATTGGTATATCTACCTTTATATTAAAACCTCACTCCTGATGATTAGAAACTTGAATATCATCTAGGTACTATACAGTGCAGTATGTGCAATGTATGAAATTTATTTATTTTATTTATACACTACAAATAGAAAAAAAAAAAATGGACACAACAAAAATAAACGGATACAAATCGCGGCCTCATCGCTTAGTAGCGATCTCTTCCAGGCAACCTTAGGATTAGGAAAACCAAGGGAAACCGATTGGTTTCCCTTGGTATCTACTCACTAATACTTTTCCAGATTACACACATAAAATAATAATAAATATAAAAAAATAATAAAATATATATATACTATAACATACGATACATACTAAAATATGAGTAAGAGTTAATGACTGTCATCTTTATTGCTCAAGATAATGGGCTTGACATGACTTCTCTCTATAATTTAAATATTAACAGTCTTAAAAAATATTAAGCAATGCATAAAAATAATTTATTCATGTAAATTTTCGTCCATCTTCATTCTCAAATCCTGGCCTCTGTCTATGGGTGGATAGGATTTACATGACAGCTAAATGAAGGAGAACTTAAGGTAAATATATAAATATACATATATATTATATGCACAGGGTATGCAGATAATATAAAATGAAGAAAATCTTTAGTAAGAGTTATAAAAAACTTAAGGATAGGCATTGTAAAAGTTATAAAAAACCTACCTTTTAGTATTTATTACTCGTTCTGGAGATTTTCTTAATTTTAAAATATATAATTATAAAATATATATATACTGTGGCGTGCATAGAGGGTATTCACAGGGTATGCAGATGATATATATATATATATATATATATATATATATCATCTGCATATTTTTTTTTTCTTATTTTTTTTCTAAAATTATTTTGCTACACACCCTCACCAATTTTCCACGAAAGTTCGGAGGTTGTCTGGTAGAAAATGCTTTAAGTATTAAGTCCGCCATTTGTAAACAGTTTTTTTTGTTGTGCATAGAATAAAAAGAACCTTAAGTAGAACTGAGATAATATGTCAGATAAATGTGAATTGTTGGACTGTTAAAACCTTGTTAGTGATATCTACTATTTACTAGTTAAATTAGATAGTTAGTTAGATTAGTAATATAAGATTCCGAAAGAAAAAGGTTCATTAAGTCACTGTAGTTTTATTTGAGCCTGGTTTTACGAAATCGGTTCATAAAGACCTTAAAAGTCAATCGACATAAATAAAACCAAAGAAAAATCAAGTTTTCCAATCACAACATTGACCCTAATTTGTACAAATAAGATTTTTCAAAATGTAGAATTGGATCAATTTAATATTGTCAGATAAAGCTCTGATATTATATTATGATAAAAAAAAGATTCCAATCAATAATACAATGCCCAGGCCTTCATTGTCAACTCTAGTGTATAAAATATCACCCCTTATAGTTGAAGCTTTACTTTTTTTATTCAGATGTATGACAGAGTTAGTTTTCATCAGAAATGGCACCTTATGCATACTGGTTTTAAATAAATCCCCATATAGAATCGATATTATGCCCTTCTTCCATACTAGCTAGTGTCGATAGTAAAAGTTTTACATGCTTATAGATTGTGTAGGATCAGAGTAAATAGCACCACAAAATATCGAAGACTCAGAGTGGTACTTGTATTGTGGAAGAATAACTAGAAATAAAACTAATTTTCTTGGATATATTTTTTAATCAATATTATTTAAATTTTAAGCACCATACTGTATAATTTACAACTTTAAAATAGTACAATACTAAGATTTTAGTGGGATGGAGAAAATATCATGATGCCCATCTCTACTGCTAAATGATTATGTGGTATTGAATATGCGATAGAACACGTTATAATATTATAATATACTTATTATAATAGATTGCATTTATATAGAGACCTTCACCTCTCGTTGTCTTGAAACAAGGCTAAGTAAATCTATGTGGGCTAAGGGCCTACAACATCATGACTTTGTTTAGACACAATTATTTATGCCCATTAATAAAACAAAAAATAAAATTTCAAATAGGTCCTCGATCGTAACAAAAAATAAAAAATCATTGAATAATTATGCTTATAATTTACAACATAACATTTGAACATGTTTATAAAACTGTTCAGCGAAAAACATGACTTCAGTGAAATGTTGACGCAGAATAAATTATTGTTATTGATGCAAAGCGTTCACAAATTACTCCCTATAAACTTTCTTAAAAAACAATGAAATAAAAATAAACGGGCAAGATATAAAAGGTGAAGGTAAAGGTCGTCTGAATGTACGCACGACGAAATTACTTTTTAAATTTTGAGTGGAGCCAGGTTCATATATACTGTTCACTGCAATGCCAAGGCGACTGCCAAAAGGCGTAAGGTCAGGACCCAATGTCAGGGGCCCTAAGAATTTGTATTCACTGTTTGTAAATTACATGATATTTAAACTAAATACCACTTTGGCATTTATCTTTGAACTATTTCAACACTAGTCGTTATCACTGTATAATTATAACTTTGAATCTGTGCTTTGATATAACCCTGTGGAACAACCAACCAATTCTTGAGCTATTTAGTATTTTAATTAAATAAAAAATAAGATGTACAGATTTTACATAAATATTATGAATTTTGATTTTTACAATAAATAGCGTTACCCTTCAGATGACGCATTTTTAGCCGCATTTTTTTCGTTATTGTTTAAGAAAACTCTTTTTGCATTAGATAATGGTGATTTGTTTTATAAGTTTAACGTTTACAAATATGCGGGGTTCAACTTATTTACTTTGAAATGAAAGAAACATGTATTATTTTTTGGCTATAAAATAATTGTGATCCCTCTATTATTCCTATATGGTATCAAAGACTTAGATGGTCATCTTATAATAGATAAATAAATGGTAATAAATAAATTTATCTTTAATTCATGACAGTAAATACGCAAAAAACAATAAAACATTTTGATTTAAAAGCCTAAAGGCTAAAGTAAACTTCTCTAAAAGTAAACTACCGGCTCCTATTGCTTTTTAAATAATTTTAAAATGATAATGTATAAAAAAACCACTCGGCTAAGTTTTTGGTATTTGGAACCATCAAAATCGACTTTGTACGCTTTTATTGTCGTTTGCCTGAAAGTATAACTAAGACCTAGCCTTAAAGTCATACTATCGTAATCCAAACAGTTGCATTAAAAATGAAAATTTGCATGGGGTTTCTTATTTTTGCACTCTAACTATTTTATATAGAGTTATAAAGGTATAAGTACCGTTTAGAAAAAAACAAAGTTAAATTGAAAAATTCTACTACAAATACAACGCATTTCATTCTAAAATCATAAGTTTCCGCTTATGCTATTTATAGACGCGTTTGATTACAGAATGAACAATACGGGGTAATAAAGTGAAATTGGATAAGAGCATGTAATATAAGGCAAAGCAGTGACAACGGGTCGACCCCCTTTTGACCTAATTTCGAGACCCATCCAGAGGGAACGTGACGCACGCGTACATAAACGTACAAACGTTAAAACTATAGATTGAATCCGTCATCTGTATCTATACATATTTAAAAGTACTTTTTTTACTTAAAAATTTGAATTATTAAAAAGCCCATTCAAATTATTAAAGGGAGCCAAGTGATAGAAGTATAAACGGACAGTTAAAGAATATCCTATGTTCTATGCCGGACCGCGAAAAATCTGCGATTCAAATTCTTTAAACCAGATAAACCGCTTCGGATTGTCTAAAAAGCAAAATTACAAAACAACAGACAAATGTACTGGTATATTAGAGGTATACTTTGTTGTTCCCGTTACAAACGCCAACGCGAACTCTATCGTAGCCCTATAGTACCGTCTCAAACTATTGTATCACTTAATTTTAGTTTAAATCAACGAATTAAAAAATAATGCTTTACATAGAGACTAAAACAAAGTATGCTGCTTGATCATATTTATTTCTTAATATGCTACAATTAAGTTGTTGTCATTGCCAAATTAAAAAATAGCAAAATACGTGTCCGAACCCTTGCAAAGAAGGGTTCCATTCCATTCCAGGGTTCCATTGTACAAAACTGCACAAATTTACCACGATAAATTCCCAAAATATAATACACTACTGCGAAGTGTTGTTCGTAAGTTAATAACCATTTCATATTCCAAAGAATTCAAACAACCTTAATGAGTGTCACCGACATAGGTATTCGAAACATTAACGAGACGTAAACGAAAATATCTAGATGTAATCAAACCGATAGTAAAGCTCGCAATTCAGCTTGGTAGCTCAAGCTCTGTTTTCAACTGTAGTAGTACAAATTAGTTCTATTCACTATGATTGTTATTTTTACTGTGATCTCTCTCTCTCTCTCTCTGAACTCTATTGTCAATAAAGGAAATTGATCCAGGAATTTCGTTATTTCCGTTAGCGGCAATATATATTTTTATACATCACACTCGTCCGCGCTATTTTGGGACCTTATTTAAAGATATTCATTGTAAGTGAATGATTCATTCATAATTGTTGATTTTGGACTCATGTGGGAGTCTTTCTAACATTTGTGGGTTTATAAATAAATATTACTATTGAATGTGACTAATCAGTCAAAACAAAGTGATCTACTTAACTTAAAACAAGCAAAGAAATGAATAATATACTATTTAAATAAACAATGGATTTAAATGTCGATCTATGAAAATTTAGGTATTTAAAAAAATTTGTGAGGTTATTTATTTATATAACTAGTTTTAAAAATATTTTTGGTGAAATAAATATTATTAATATTTTAATATAAAATACTAACTACCTGTTGCCCGCACCTTCATTCTTGGGTTATGTTTGTTAAGATTTTTAGAACATCCCATGGTTGTGTTTGTAGGATTAAAAGTATCTTATGTAGGTCTCCAGGATGCAAATTAGATATACACCAAATTTCATCAAGATAAGTGCAGTATAACCTATGTTAATAGGTAACAAACAATTAAACAAACGATACACCTGTTAAAATTAGTATTAATGCATGTATTAACAACTTACTATACGCAATGAACCTAGAGTCGCACTACCTTACTATAGCATTTTTTTTTCACTATAAGTAAGCCTGCAATCTCACTTGATGGTTAGTGATGATGCAGTCTAAGATGGCATCGGGCTAACATGTTGTGAATATGGCAGTTATATTTAACCTATACCGCTAATGGGTTTCTACACGAAATTTTACCAGAATGCTTAATCGCTCGGCGGCTCGTTTTTGTCGGTAACTAGCCACGGCGTAAGAGCCTACCACCAGACAAAACTTAGTTCTCCTTTAGATCTAATTCGTTCTGTCCAAAAGCAGTGCTTAAGAAGGTGAAGCCCTAAGAAAGTTTTATACATATATGCCTGTGGCCTGATAATCAATTACATTTCGCATAATTTGTTACGTAATTACCGTCATGAATTATTCATTAGAACCAAAAGTTTGTTACCCTTGTAATAACCCCATATTTATTAAAAGAAATTGTGAAATTTCAAAACTTAACTTAAAACAAAACTTGTGAAAAGAGCAAGTCTCGCAACACAGTTCTCCTACCGTAAAAAGTTGTAAGATCGATGTAATACCAAGTCGGTTACTTTATTAAGTCCCTACTGAACTTCTGCCTTAAGTTATTGCATAATTAGCTAACCTAAAAACACGTTGTTCGCCATATCAATATTAAAAATCTTTTCCGTTTTAAATTAAATAGATTGACTTGACCGCATAAAAACACACATCTCACAAGTAATATACATATTTTATACATATTATATTAAATAATTTTGTTTAGTGCGTTTGAATTGTTATAAGATTTAAATAAGAGAAAAAAGCCATGTTAATTCCTCTTATTTAAATCGTGTACTCGTCTTTGTATTGTGCGTTTATACTGTAAGAATGTATGTATATATGCCTAAACTAATGTATATATTATATATTTACACCCATAACGCACCTGTTCATGTGTGGCACTCAGTCCTGAGCTGTTTGGATGCCTGGCAGAGAGCGATTTTTAGTAATAACGCCGCCAACCGTAAAACTTAAGTTCAATGTGTTATTTAATTGCGTTGTTGTATGTGTTTTTTCGTGTGCAATAAAGTATACTTTCTTTCTATTCTATTCCTTTTCTTATGCAGTTGGTTTATCTAGAAAAGTGGACGCAATTTACAAAATATAATTTTTCTTTAAAAACACTAATTTTAAGCTTCTATGTCGATGCTTCTGATGCTCGGTCAGTGAGTCAGTCAGTCAGTAGGTACATATAATAATTAAATAATGGTTTAAATTGAAAGACTCACACGGTCCCTGAACAACTCAATCTACCCAGTTGTTCTCTGGTCGAGTTCAGGCTACTAAACTACGTATTTATTAAGGCTAATTATGAGTTTTAGTTTTATTTATATTTAGAATAAGCTATTTATCTTAGTAAGTTAAGCCTGTAATGATAAATTAAGTACTGTAAATAAATAAATCATTTGAACCGCAAGTCGTCCACTGCTGGACATAGGTCTGTTTTTCCGCACTCCACGTTCTTGCGCAGCACGTGTCCAGCGACTCCGCTAAAATAAACAGTCTATTTATTGCTCTGCTTTCTCAGGTGCAAAAAAAGCTTTTGTTAAAAAAAAGGTTTTGAAACTGAAAACTTTTTTAAGGTTTCATCATTACGAAATATGACGTAGGCAAACAATTTCGCTCCTTTCATTAGCTGTTCTAAAAATAGAAACAACCTAAAGCGTTTACATTTTAATTACATTTATTTTCTTTCCACTTGTTTAATAGTTATTTATCTACTACCATGCTTTAAAACCTCTATAAAATATTCTGTAACAGTTAACTTAATGGCCTGATAACCATAATATCATCCAAACGGATGTTAAAATTATTAAATAATTGTTGTTATAGCACTATATATATATATAACTATATAACTATAAATATATAAATATAACACATATTTTTATTATTTAAATCGCAAAGAGTTAGCTAAATAGACAGCCACATTCTTATTGCTCAAGAAGAAGAAGAAGAAATACTTTATTGCACACAAACATCAGAATATACATAAAATATAGAATAAACAACAACAAGAATTGTAGGCATGCAAAGGCGGCCTTATTGCTGCAAGCAATCTCTTACAGGCAACCTCTGACAGACGGAAAAGCTGCAAGAGAGCGGGATAGTGCAATTATACTACATATAATATACATATATATTCGGCAATAAATAGACATACATATAAAATAAATAAATATATAAATACATATGTATATATAAATATAATATAAATACATACATAATTAAATAATGAAAAAAGAAAAATACAAATAATACACATTAATTACGATATTTGTTCAAATTACTTCACTCAAAGATAGATAGTAGTCTTTAAGACGACATTTAAATATGGGAAGGGATTGACTTTTACGGATGTCAGCAAGCAAATTATTCCAAAGCACAACAGCCTTAAAAGTGGAAGAGTTACCGAAGAATTTGGTTTTGCAAAATGGGAGTACCAAACGGTTATCGTGCCGAGATCGGAGGTCAGTATGTGAAGCAGAATCGGAAATATAGCGAAAACGGTATTTAAGGTACGAGGGTGTAACTGGATTATTTAGGATAGAGTACAAGAATGAGAGAAGATGAAGTTCACGACGCAATCTGATCGGCAGCCATTTAAGTCTAACCCGGTACTCCGAAATGTGGTCAAATTTACGCAGTCCAAAAACAAACCGGATACATAAATTTTGTAGGCGCTCGAGTTTGTTCAGCAGTTCTTCGGTAAGATCAGGCATTTTGATTATGTAATAATCAGGAATTTTGATTATGATTAGCATGAGTCAGCGTAGTCAGGTAACGGAAGAAGAAGAGATTGTGCAAGAGAAATTTTCGTTTTAACTGGAAGGAAATTTTTCCAACGTCAATGTGTGGTATCTGTACGAATATCAAAAAAAGAATATCTGTATGGTAAAAAAAAGGCAGTCATAAACTGATATGATTTTATGGTTATTAGGACAATGGGTGTTTTAATGTTGGTCATAAGCTAACTTTTTTTGAATCTTATAAAAAGGATTTAAAGCATGGGAGTTGATAAACATTTAAATTCACATATTTTTATTTCATATTACACAATATTTATGTTTAAGTTACACATACACAGTAACACTTGAATAAACTACTTACTCAACTTTTTTTTATAAATCGAATAAGATGGAAAACCCGAAAGATTTTCTGGAATGCGAGAATAAAATGCAAAAATGAACAATAAATTGCCTCCATACAAAATCATGATATTAAATGCTTAAATGTATGCCCAGTGTTTAAGTAAGCTTAGTGTTTGAATCCTCTTCGTTTAAGTAAATATACGAAAATCTGCAATGTAATATTTCAAGTTATATTTGTAACATAAAAGCTATTCACCCACTGTGGACGGCTAATGAGCTTGTGAAATTAGTGTAAGATGATATTTTCACAAATTACTAAAGGCTACAATGCATTAAATCTCAATAAACTTGCATAGGACCGTTTTTGCGTACCTCTTCATTGTGTGGTGCAGTAACAACAGCAAAATATTCACTGTAATTACTTTTTACTTATATATAGATAAAGATTATCTTTAATTAAACGTTACCAATCGTGAAAATCTAGTAAGACAAATGGTCACATCATCGACTGCTACAATGGCCTATGCTGGAATAGGATCGATAAGGGCAAAGGAAAGTTCTGGAAGCAAACAACATAAACACGCCGCCATGTTGCGAGCGTCTGGAGCGCGTTGCTATGCCAACGCTGCATTTGACGCAACGACCTAGTTTCAGCGCCGCCCGCCCAAATGTTAATGACCTCCAAAACCCAGGTCGAAGTTCACGCTACACGAGTAAGAGATTATCTATACAATCTACCCCTATAGATGACTCCACGGGTCACTTGTATTGATCCAGAGTAATTTTGTTCGTAAGGTTTCTGGGTTACAACAGGACCCGTCTCGGTCACGTAGCCCTTTTGATTCATCTATTTTAGATATGACTTTATGGTGTTACGCAGTTATTGTATCAGACTTGTTTACAAAACTCGTATAAGTAAATCAACGAAACGCACGCTTTAAACTTTTTTTTCTATCCTTTCTAAAATAAAAAAGATTTATTTTCGTCAACAAATGTATAGCTTTCTAAAGTAAGTTATTATTCGTTTACAAAATAAATAAAAAAAAAACTCAAAACAAGACCTTAGCCAACCTCCTAATTCGTAAACGACCTAAAAATAAACGACCATTTAGATATAAACATTAGGCTGAGTTTAAGGCAAAAAAATAAAAAAATAATCAAATTTTTAAATTCAAATTAAAAATCTCTTTATTCATGTAGGCTTATCATACATATAATATGTTTAAATAATTGTGATAACTTCGTTCTCCAACTTAAACCTAAAGCTACGAGGGTTCCAAACGCGTCCTGGTCTAAGAAGTGCCCACAACAAAGTTAGCCGGGTAATTTTTTTTTTGTTATCACCATCTTACAGTAAATTTATATTAAGCAATGAAGTTAGAGTAATGCACACCCAAGCTTTTTTATCGTTTTGTAATCCTTAACGTTATAATAGGATTTTTCTGTAAGCTTACGTTTTATATAAACTTTGAACTTATTGAGAGACATCTCAAAGATTTCATTCGGTAATTTGTTAAATAAAATAATATACAATTGCCCAACGAATTAAAAAAAATATGTAGCCTAGTAAACTGCACTATGAGTTTATTTTTGCTTCTAATATGTGTATTGTAACAGTCCATTTTCTTTTTAAATTTTGTTAAATTTTTATGGACATAAATTAAATTTTCAAATATGTACTCACTATGCACCGTCATTATTTTGACATCTTTAAATTTATCCCTTAATGACTCTCTTGGGCACATTTTATATATCGCACGAATAGCCCTTTTCGGCAGGACGAAAATAGAATCTATATCAGCAGCATGACCCCATAATAAAATGCCGTAGGACATAATGCTGTGAAAAGAACTCCAAATACCTCCTGCTCTGACTCTATGCAGCCCGTTGCGCTATGCCGAAAGTGGATTACTGAATTAATCAGAGACACTCACAGAGCCTCTTTCCAACGTCGCCAAGATTACACTTAGTTTTTACTTTTTGGCTGTCTTGTCTCCAATAAGTCATTTCTAGCAACACGCACAAAACATAGACAATATTACGTGTTACATTACATAATTTGTCTTTTTTTGGTTATCGTGTTGTGTGTCATAATGCGTAATTTGTCTATTATTATTCTGAAGGCATGTTACGCATAATCACTTTAGATATTTATTACATATTTGGGTCCTACTTATTTAAAATCCCTTTATTTAATTTAAAAACAGAGTACGGTTCTGTAACTGACCGTCGCAATCTTTTTGTTTGAACATATTCCTACTCTTAACAAGCAGGCATTTCAAAGCTTAATATTTTGAAAACGAATCTCTGAAACAAAAATGGTCGTACCCGCAATATTTTCAAAAGACTTGTCCAACGATACTTATTAATGAAAGACGAAAAAATATCGTCTCCACTTTAAGTATACGAGAGGTACAATGAAATCTGTTAATTCTAGTTTTTGTTTTACTTACTTGTTGGCGAGATAAATATAAATGCCTATACAAAATTACAGCTTTCCAATACTAAGAGTCTCTGAAACTACTTATTTGGGGTTCATTGTTTATTGGACCTGTATATTATAAAATATTTTATCCTAGTGCGATGCGCCAGCGCTGTAACTGCATCATTATTACCGATTATTACATATGACAGCACACAGATCCCAACTCCAACCGCGTACATAGTTTCAAAGGAAATTGCAAATATTTTTAGCGTGTAGACAACTGCGTCTAGGAGTGAGGTCGCATTTGTGTGTGTACGTGTATACATGCTAAATCTACGCAAGCACATGCAATGGTAACTGGTGACAGGACGCACACACTTACACATATAATCGAAGGACTCGTCGTGTGTTCATATCGCAGAGCGTACGAATGTCAACCACATGATGACCAAAGAGTTATAGAGCTATTTTTTGTAAGAATACCATTTGCTGACCAAAGAGTTACAAAGTTATTTGTAGTGCCAGTTTTCCCCATTGATGTATTATTGATTAGAAATTAGAATGTTCATGTAAAATTACAAAAAAATGTATATTCCTGCCTCAAGAAAGTTTTATATTTTGATGTTAACCTAAAGAACAAATATCAAGACTATCTGTTATAGGCAAAATCGGTGGTAACCATGTCACTATCGCCTTACACCAATAATAGTTTAACATATTCTAATCAATCATGAAGAAACCCAAGCTTCTGATGTATGTGTTAAACTTACGGATATGTTTTCATCACGCATATCAATAGCGAATCTTACAATTACTATAAATGATGTTTTACAATCGCTAGAGTGTCTGTTTGCATTTTCATAAGATAACCAGAGAGAAACAAGAGGACTACTAAAACACATTTGGAATGTATAATTTTTCAAAAACAAATTTGGAAGATCATTTTCCATGACGCTTTCTAACTATCGCTTATTTCAGGCGTTAATATTACTACAGCCCATAGAAAACTCGCTAACTAGTAAGCCCTATGAGGGGGCATTTGAAACATTTCAAAGGGTTCTCTATATAAGTGGCGTATGTATAACCGTGTGTTGGTGTGAGTCCTTTAACGAGTATGTACTTGGCTGCAGGGCGCGCGGCGGGGGCGGCGCCTATTCCTAGCGCGAAACTAGGCCGGCCGCCGACCGCGGACGATGGACTAAAGCATGAGCGAAGCGGGTATAAAATGAATTGGGTTTTTTTTTATTCCTCTACAAGTTAGCTCTGGAATGCAATCTCACCTGCTGGTAAATGATGATGCAGTGTAAGATGGTAATGGGCTTAAATGCTAGGGACATTGTACCGGAACGCTTAATCGCTTAGCGGCACGTATTTACGGGTACGCGGGTGGTAACTAGCCATAAATGTCCCGGTGTTTGAAAAGGCATTCTGTATTAAAGAAGAGAAGGCTTAACATTTCATTTAATTAAAGCTTAAACCTACTACGCTGCTCCAATGTTCTGGTTTTAGCAATTACAATTACATGCTACTCCATCCAGGAATCGGACCCAGGAATTTTTGTTAAATATTCTAACCATTAAACCAATGTGGCAGGCCATTTACGTTATAAATAAAAAATTAAACTGTGTTATAATAATTATACATAGAAAAATACAAAGAAAGGTGTCGTTTAGAACTTTTTTTACACTTTATATGTTTTTACATGAACATTTTTACGCTGTTACTACAGGATTAGACTTTACAGCGCAAAAGTCAAGTCAACTAAGAGACTAGTTATTTGAAAATATAAAAATAAAGAATATTTAAAAATGCCAGATGCAAAATTTTATCGAGGGACCTTTTAAATAGTATTTTTTTCTTTACAGTAAACACAGACACTTTTTCCATTGACCATTTTTCCTAACTTACCTGGTAATATTTTTAAAACATTGTAAAATAACAATTATTAGGCTCCAGACAGATAAAAAAACCTATGTGACCTATGTGACCTATATAGCAAAGGTTGGTATAAAGGAATATTCAGTAATATCACATTAATCACTTAATTAGTATTTCAAAGTGTAATCGGTATTTTTATTTAAAGCACCTTTACAAAGATTTAATTTAACAAGGAAGAAAAAGAATAGTTTAAAAGAAAGTACTTTCTGAAATCGCTTCTCAATTTAGTTTACACCATACACGCTTTTAGACTCCGGACGCATGACGGTGCCAAAGAAAAATTGCTTCTTAGAACAAAGGTTTAAGATCTACCTACACTAGCAAGGACTCGAGTTTCAGGTTGTTTCCAAATATAATATGTGTCAGTCTAGAGCAGTGTTTCAGAGAAAGGCTTATAATAGTTTCGACTTTCTGTTATAGTTGCATACGCCAGTATAATATTTTGCTGATCATAAAATATGGTATACAAATGTTTTTTGTATTTCCGATTGACTCGTGAATACTTTTTTTTGTTCATATCTTCATCAAAGCGATTTAAGTAATATTTTTTTTTTCATTATAAAATGTTTTGTATATAATTTAAAAGGTTAATTCATATTTTATGAGGATCGTACAAAGTATTATTCAAAATCGCTTATTAGTTATTTCAATACTTCAACATATTTAATTTATTTAGATTCAAAACGCTTGTAAAATTTTCTTAACTTCAAAATGGTATGAACATTTTTAGACCTCAGCCCGTAGCTAATATCTACGGCATTCTCACAAGTTCCTAAACTTAAATAATAAGTAAGTGGAATTATCGCTATTACTACTCGTACATATACTTTACTAGTATCAATGATAAATAAATTTTAATTCATTAATGCAAAACGTGATGTCTATATCCGGCACCAAGTTTATGCGATTCGTGTTAAAAGTAACTTGACATTTTGACACTACAGCATTGTGGGAACTCGCATACATTTGCTAATTTTTAATTAATACCTAAACATTGACAGTTTTAAAGGTGAAATACTTTCTTAATTATACTCTTCGAACTCTTCTATAATTTTAATATCTAATCCTATTTGTTTTGTGGTGCTCTAACACATTTTTTACTTAGTGTAGTAGCATCGCGTGTACCCAATAATGTTATGGGCCTCGTGTTATCAAAATGAAGTAGGTATTATTTATTCAAGTAGGTCTACCCTTAAGGCTCTTTTGGAACTTCATCTCTTCTTATGTTTCCTGAGTTGTTCAAGATTCTACCACTCAACCAATAATGCCAACCTTGACCTCTTTTACAAAAGCGATATTGAGAGAAAATCTGCCATATGATGTGCAAGCGCAGTTCTCTGAAACTGCATGTTCTCTCAGAACCAGATTTGACTTCAGTACAGTCCTTTATTTTACATCTATCTCCAATCAATGAAAAATGAAATGAAAATGAAAATCCAGCTTATTTTATCTCCAATCAAATGTTTGTAAGTGTATACCAACCACTAACCATTTTCTACTTTTTTAATATCTTCCTAGCGTTAAAGTTTTTTCTAGAAGACTCTGCTGATATGGATTAGAGATAAGAAGGCCTTACATATGAAGAAACGGGTAAACCCTGTGCCTTCAATTAGGCCGCTAAAAGAATGCGTTACGGATATCTGGTAGGACTGGATATCTGATATCAGGACCTTTAAAACATTAATGTACAGTACACATGATATGGTAGAATAGTGAGAAAGCAATATTTATTCCTTATTTAACATGAAATTTAGCGTAAATTTATGAAAAAAGCTTTGATTATAGTAGATGCTAGTTTGAGAGACATATAAGCTATCTTGAAAGTTACATTGTCTTTTTTATCATGACCTGTATAAGACACTCTTTGGCGGCTATTTAAACATCTACTTAAGTATAACTTTTGAATCTTTTATTTAAACCTTTCTGTGGTATGAAGAAAGTTTTAAGAACAGCTATACTTTTACATGCATACGTATGGCATCGTGACAAAGCACCGTTTTCTTTTCGCTAAAGTTCAATTAGATGTTGCTCTCGTGTTCAATATGTTCTCCATAGCTTTTTGATCCGCCTTACGTAACATCCGCATTCGTTAATTCTCTTTTCATAGGCCGCCATCGCTGCCGAACCACATTTCGCTTACACTTTAGAAAGTGAGTCTTTGTTTTCACTTCGTAGCGGTAATTTATAGTAATGAGGAGAGATCATTGTACGGCGTTTTGTAAATTGCTTGACTAAAGACCGTCTCACCGTGTTTGGCCAAATTCCAAGTTTCTTTTTCAGTAATTTTATAGCACTACAAATTGAGATTCTAATTGACAACGGTATAATAAATTTAGGAAACTAAAATTCAACTGCAATTAATTTATGTCATTTTTAGTTTTATTTATGTTTTATGTTGGATTAAGGATTTGCGTTTCCAGCTATTTCGGATTTACTACAACTTTTATTAATGTCAGATTAAAAGACAGTTGATCAAATGATTTTAAGCAGAAAAGGTAAAACAATATGAATGAAATCACAACGCAGATCGAGCGTGATGCGATATAACAAACGAATAATAACTCAAAATCTAAGGGACAAAATACATACGGCCGACATTTAAAGATCGGTTGACGTAGACCCTAACAATTTTTTACTAGTGCTTTCACAGTTAAAAAATAAATATACCTAATAAAAAACATCATACTCTGTCCAATCTCCAAAAAAAAATTACTCTCTGTAATGATGTTGGAAAAGTGTGAGTGCAGTATGGACTGAAAGTAACGTCGGGACACCTGATAACTTACACGCATACCCTAGCAGACTCGCGCCTCTTAAGCTGATTAAATGACCAAAAAAATTATGTCGTCACAATATAGTACAAAACATATCAATATAGAAATAAATGATATTTATAAATAACTTTTATTTCAAGTTTATTCATAACTCTCTTTAAAATGGAAAACTCTTTTTAAAAAATTCAGTCAACCCTCCAAACTGTTTTGTTCTAACAATAAACTGTTTATTATTAACGCTCATGCCGCTATCCCTAATGATTGCACTAAGATTAGTGTCACTATCAATTACTATTTGTAAAATAAAAATATACCTGCACATTATGTATTGCAAATTTACGCATCCATTCTGTGGCAATCGGCAAATGCAGGCGCTGAACCTTGACTATCTCAAATACACTTTCATTTAAAAGCATTCTAAAGCGTACATACCTATTTGCGATAGATAACTTAGCGGTAACTAGCGAATGTAACGAAAATTCACCGCTATTTGTGAATATTCCAAAAGCAATGTAGTTCTTTTAAAAAAATATCTTGAGAAATGGAACTCTAGAACTACGTATTCAGTTGCATATTTAATGATACATCAATTTTATTAAAACGTCTAAATAAAATTTGTAAATTACCAACTAAGTACAGCATGTAGGAAATTATTTGTACGCATTTTGTGTCAGTTTATCGCAAAAATCCTTCAAATTTTTATGTCAATGTGTATAAACGAAGTCACGGTCGGTTGTCGATCTCCTAAAATTATGGTCACGTCGTTATCGCAATAGCTTGAGACGCTATCGCCAGAGATAATTAGATATCAGAGTACAAGGCAGCAAAACAACGTTTAGAGGACATACATAACACACATAATATATGTGTTATACATGTATATAGGGCAGCAGAAAAATATATATATATTTTCAAATATATTTTTATATCTTTAAACTTCTCAATTAGTTGTAGAATAAATAATTTAAAATTGATTAAAATAAAATTGTTTAAGCTGAGATTACTTTAAAATGTAGGTTGGATCGTGCTTACTTCTTCTTGCTTCCCCGCGATATCCAAATGCGCTAAAATTTTAAATGATTTTGGGCTAAAAAGGATCATCCTAGAATCATCTTGTTTCTGCATGGCATGTATTTATGTGTGTTAAATGAATTTTGCGATTGAGTAACAATCATTTACAAATATCAATTATTTATCTTCACACACCCACGTTTAAAATATTTGTAATATTATAATAACTAATGGTCGGACGGTGGTAAAAATTCGACTGATCCGTATAAACTTAAACCATACCAAATCCCACAAATATATAATTTCAGGTGTTTTAATTGTGAAGTTCTACGGTTAAAATTGACTGCAGTATGTTAATAAACAACAGACTATTCTTCAAATACTGAGAAAAAAAGGACACATTCACATCATTTTTTTTCACATCGGATCTGGGTTTGCTCCCTAGGTTTTACCTTTTATTTTTAAGTATCACAAAGTTTTAAGTTTAAGGGAAGTTCGTCTAATTAGCTGGTCAGAAAAGGTGGCACGATTTGTTTACATGCGTTGAAAGATTGTAATCGTTGAAGACAATATATCGAATTAATTTATTATAATATTATAAACTCACAATAATAACAAAAAATATGTATGAAGATTTCATACAAGTAAATGGCTGTGATAGAACTTAAATAAACGTACGTTTTTTTTATATTAATTATTATTTTTTTTTTATTACCAAATCATGTACAGGCTTTTTTTATCTGTCTATTATGACACCGTATTAGTCAACCATAACGACAATGTGCTTACCCCAAAAAAGGTTACTTGGCTGTGGAATGCACGTGCATACGTAATACATAAGTACTGCACAGGTAATAGATACATTTTAACAGTTTAGCTATCATACAGTTCAGATGAATCCTGCTCTATTTTCACCCCCGCAGTATTTAAATGGTGCTTTCCAGTGGTGCTATGTGCATGAACGATGATGCAAAGCCAGCAACGTTTTCTTTTCAATATAAGACTCGCCATACAACAGTGGTGGGTCAAACCCTAGCCATAATATCAAAGTGTTGCCCGTAATCCATCGAGGAAAATACAGATTTTGAGTGGTTGTAAGCTACACACAACAACCCCGTTGAGTAGTACATCGTCAGACACTTTTTTTGTGTATAAAAAGGTATTTGCCTCATAAGAGGTATTTATCTTATTATTTTAGCCCGAAGTTAGATAATTGACCAGCCCCTTGCATCGGAGTGCACATTAAACCGTTAATCCAGTTTATTAACAACACATGAAATTAAAAAAAGTTTACTTAGTGCATTTTTCATTTGATTGAATTAACTGCAACTGTACCAAATACCTAAGTGTTGTTATAAAATTATTGTAAGCAAATATTTTTCAATCAAAGATAGCTGATCCACGCGAAATTGGCTTAAAGATTCAACCGAATTAGGAAGCGTCGGCGATTCGCAACGCAGGCCACGGTCTCGGGCTCGAACTTGTCCGATTTTTATTGCGAGTTTAAAGAAGCGAGCGAACTTGCCCCACTGACCACTGCCAGTTGATATAAATATAATGGAAGCCCACGGTCCAGTAATAGAATCACTGTGATCGTCGCTGCTGTGACGTACCTACGTTTTTGCTCTGAACATTTCATTCGTATTCACTACTATGAAATTTACATTGCTATGAAATTCCAGCGTGTTGCTGATAACAGTGTCAGTTCCACCAATAATATTGTTTATAGAAAACCTTCAACATTCAATCATCTACTGGTTGGAACTACATTGAGCATTAGGATGCACAGTGAGATTACTAATCTATGAATATGTATACAATACTCTCATAACTATTACAATCATCGATATGAGTATAGTTTATAATTAAAAGGTTTTTCTTAAAATAATACTTTTTAAATGCATTTTCTTTTAGTTTCTTATTGTACACCAACTATGCCACAAAGTTATACTCACTTTAAATAATAGTGCTGTATTTCATGAACATTTTCTTAATATCGATTAAATAGTGGCAGAACGACGAATTTTACCTACATCTAAAGTCAGACAGGAATGTGTCTTTTATGCATTAGCTTAAATAAACTCCGAGATACAAACATCCTTATGGGCGGGAACGCATTCAGTGTTCCCATTAACCTATTTCTATGCATTCTGAGGAGTGCATTTGACATTTTCTTGTTGAAAACTGCACGGATCATAGAGGTGGTTGTGCGGGGAGGGGGGATTGCGCGGTGTAACCTACATACCGGTCAACACTCCGGCTCAGTCAACACTCGCTACAGGGACATTGGGCGCGTTCCGCGAGCAAGTGTACTCGCTCAAGTAGTTTTACTACTACCAATTAGAATAATGTCCTGAAATTTATAAAATGAGCCTATTTATGATATATGATCAAGGTTACACGTAAACAGGGCCATTTCCTATGACATGCTATAGTTTTCAGGCAATACTTTCATCCTCAATTTTTTGATTGTCACCAGGAAGTCCTCTTTACTCTATAGCTCACTCACGGAATGTTCAGTGAGTGAAACTTTTTCTTTTTATTGTGTTTCACAAGCAACCTTCAATTATTACAGATCAGTGACTACTATTTTTACACAGGTAAGCCAATGTCAGGTGCTTTGACCACTTAAACGTTAAGACCACAGCCATAGCCCAGTGCTTAGGACTTTGGCTTCACTTTTGGGAGGTCGAGTTCGAATCCCAGTACGCATCTTCAACTTTTCTAAGTTATGAGTGCTTTAAGAAATTAAAATATCACTTGCTTTAACGGTGAACGAAAACATCGTGATGAAACCTGCATGCCTGAAAGTTCTCCATAATGTTCTCAAAGGCGTGTGAAGTCAACCAATCCACACTGGGCCAGCGTAGTGGACTACAGTCTAAACCCTTGTCATTGTGTGAGGAGACCCGTTCACTGTACTGGACTTTGGCGGGCAGCCTATAAGTTTTAGCTTGATATTTCGTTACAGTGATAAAAATCTTTGCCATACGGACTGCCAGACGGAAATATAGACATAAAACAAAGTTATCCTAGATGAGTCCCCTTTTCCATTATGATGAACGCTTTGCATGAATCAATATAAATGTGTTCTGGTAGCACAATAAACTAACCTTCCGGGGTTCTTCGAATACTATCACCTTAAGATTGGAAGGCACACTCACCTGAAATGAAACAAGCAAAAGTTTAAACGCTCCATTTCTTTAATTGCTAACATTAAATTTACTATGCCATCCCAATGACCGTAAAAAAAATATAGAAACGGCCATCTGTTTACACACGGGTCTTAACTGTAACGCTTACACATTGTAACCTACAAACCCCGCATATATATTTAAAATTGTGTCCGGATTAAGATATTTGGACTAAATTTCATATCATTGGAGACTCGTCACAGACATTATTCATAAAAATATTTTTTTATGTTAAAAATTTATTTAAAGAGCTTTTGATTGAGCTGTTCTGCACTTTATGACATACTAAAAGTTAAAAGTATTCTGCGTTCGTTTTCAGGATGCAATCTATATCAGTTGTTAAAAATAGGTAATATATAATAATAAACGTATGCTATTTGAACATTTTCATAATCATCATTAATAAATAACATTTTCATAATCCGTAATAATATTATAAACGCTTGCGCGTTTGTTTGTCTCTTGTTACCTGTGCAGATTTTACTGAAATTTGGCACATAATGGCTTACATTCCGTAGATGGATAGGATAGACGCTTTATATTCCAGCCAAATAAAGGATTCTTAATTACATCTATATAACCTATTATTAAAAATCTTATATAGATTGCGTCCTGAAAACTAACAAACGATACTTTTATCTAAATATAATTAAAAAATAATAATACGTAGAACGGCTACATACTACGATATATGTGGAAGCAGTCGAAGGCACAGCTAGTAATTAATATATCGAAACTAGCAGACAACTTAAACTACTAAATATTTCAACTTATTTTCTGAACAAGTAATCGGGCCAGTTACTTGAAATAAGCGCTTCGTGTAAACAGACTAACGCCAGCATTAGATGCGACTAGACAAGGCCACAGCTATCACTGAAATGTCGAGGGGGAAAGAGAGGGCTATATAAACTATTTATTGCACACATAACAACAACACAAGTGCAATATTACGCACACACACTCAAAATTTTCTATTTCTATTACGTAGACTAGGGTTGGTAAAAAAAAATCTTTGAATACATTGAAGCCCTTTCAAAGCAAAACCTATATACACCTTTCATATTTTACTTATATCGAATACTGATTAAAATAAATACTGATAACCACATTGGTGGATTTACAAACTTGCATATTGCTATGTGGCTACGCAACCTCTTTTCTGTTTTGCCTAATCCTAGAATAGAATTTTTCACCAATTTTCATTCATATTGTTTGTATAAAACTGATATACTTGGTTGAGTACTATTTTTTTATATGAAGTAAATAAAACTCAAACAAGAACGAACAAAAATCATGGAATAGTGTAGCGAACATATTTATAGACCAGTAGTAACATTTAGAAAAAAAAACAGTACTATACATTTTTACTTTTAACTTAACATTTTTTTTGCTATAAAATAACCTAATGGCTTGCTACAAGATCTTTTCTCATACCATCAGATAGGCCATCTCCTTGGTCCATCAACAAAGTTATAACTATTATAAAAAAACTTCCGATAATAATTCAGAAAAAAGGGCAATGATTAAAAAGTTATTCCCGAACCGCACCCATTTTTACCAACTAAATTACGTTATAACCAAACTTGAAACTCGAATTGCTTTAGACTTTATAATATTTATTATATTTTGTGTTCATCCTGTTAACAAACGGAGAACGCGTCTATAGTTATGTATTGCGTAGGTATTACGTATCTCTTCAGATGTATAATAGTAACAGTAGGTTTATATTTATTCGAACAGTTGGAGAATCAAGGTTGTCACAAAACGGAACTTTTCCTCTCAACTTAAGATATCTAATGAATTCAGCCAAAAAATCACATAGTTAGATTGTTTCATTGCTTGCTGTCTTAAACAGGAACTACTTTTTATTAGTTATTTAAAAATTATGATTATCTACATAAATTAAAAAAACGTGATTGTTTTGGATTCAAGTCGGTTCGGCGAACCGAAAAAGGAACTGAATGCTTTTTCGGATTTCATAATATCGTAGACATTGTTTGTTTCTTATTATGTTTCTAGTTCATATAGCATCGAGATTAAATGCATGTACATACTCAAACAGGAAGTTTATTATTATAATAATTTTTAATATATTATAGTAATAACCTGTTTTTTAAAACATCTAAGATAATTTAGATAGAATTGTGACGTCTTGACAGTTGTCTCATGTGAACTCTATCTTTATTCCTAAGGCGGATTATCTACCGATTGAAAAATTAAAAGCCTTACTTTAAAAATGACATGGCTGAAATTTTTTAACAGTATGTACAAACTTTCACCCCCTGTATTTCTATAGAATTAGAGGGTAAAATTTTACAAAAATCTGTCTCCGAATTCTAAATGCCAAGGTTTATTAGTTCATGATATTTCTTATATTGTCAATGAGTATGTGAGTGGTATTTTGTTTTTATATATTTAGATGTGGCTATAAACAAACGGGCAAAAAATAAACATACTAAGTACTCAAAATATTGTCATTTTTACTTAATGGTTAACAAAAGGCGTATGAATAAGTAAACGTAGGCTTTCAAAAAACTACTAATGAAGTTCAGTTAAGTTTTATTACAATTCTAACTCAAATATTTTTACAGGCGTAAATTGATTTGATATTAGGATAAAAATTGACAACGGTCGAATTACAAGACAAAAACACACGAATTAAGAATGACAAGACGCTTTATCGCATAATTTAGGTAATCAGTGTAGTTAAGGTTATTACAAGCAAGGAAAAGTGTCTAGACTAGCATTTAAGGAGGTTATATACAATCACTGTAAAGTGGGTGAGTGAGTTTGATAACGATAAGCGAACTTGCGTGTCCGAGAACCTTATGAACCCGAGTACCCTTAATAATGTATAGTTAGAGCCAAAATAACGCGTAATAATTTATTGTATCGTTCGATAATAAAGCAATGGAAATTTAGTGCGTGTTATTGTTCGATATGAATATTTTTGAGAACACTGACACAAATAACTCCATACTAATATTATTAATGCGAAAGTGTCTTTATTTGTTTGTCCTTACTTTACGCTCCAGCTATTTAAACTACGTAGAGTGACATAAGCTATTTTTTATCCCAAGAAAACAAACGTTTCGGTAAAAAAATTTGTAATAAATGCGGACGAAGGGTTCAGGCAACAGCTATGGTACAATGTTATAGGTTTATGACATTTTTTGAATACTCTATGCAATCTCTTCACAAAAGGTTATCATATTAAATCAAATTCTCTGATTATGATTTGTATTTATTCTCAAAAAATATAAAAAGATAATTATACATATATAAAATTACTTCATATAATATTAAATGGATTATAGCATATTTCATCACAAACGGTAATTTAACAGTATAATCAATATATATAAGCTTAGAATATCGTTACTGTGTGATATTGATAGTATTTATTTCATTAAAATTCTGTCTATATATTAAATGTTGCGATAAAGAACTGTGTAAAAATTCCCCTATATATTGGGCCAGTACAAAAGTATGAAAATATTTTAAATGAAATTTTTTGTCCGTACTAAGAAATTATTTACAAAAAAACCGTAATAACTGCAGACACAGTTGCGAGAAAACAGCTAGTTTATAGAGCAACATATTCGATTGTTTGAAGTGGTAAGCTCCATTATTATGCTAAACTCTATTGGCGTTAACATAGTATGCCTGTAAATAAATTACCCTTAGATTTAGTTCATCTTTCATTTCATTCATATAACTGAGCGGAAGCTAGAATGTATTAGATATCATATCAACCCATTACCGGCCCACATCTAGGATAACTTTGTTGTATGTCTGTATTTCCGTCTGGCAGGCCGTATGGTAAAGGTTTTATCACTGTAACGAAAAATCAAGTTTACATTTATAGGCTGCCCGCACATAGTCAATATTATTGACGATATAAATCATCATCATCATCATATAGTATCGACCCATTATCGGTCAACTACAGGGCACGGGTCTCCCCCACAATGAGAAGGGGCTACGGCCGTAGTCCACTAGGCTGACCCTGTGCGGATTGGTGGACTCCACACTCCTCCTTAGAGAACATTATGGAGAACTCTCAGGCATGCAGGTTTCCTCACGATATTTACTTTCACCGTCGAAGCAAGTGATATTTTAATTGCATATAGCTTAGAAAAGTTAAAGGTGCAGGATTCGAACTCGGCTCCATGAAAGTAAAGTAAAGTAAAGCCTTTCATTTGCTCAGCGGAAATAAATATGTAATTTTAAATTAGGTAAATTACGTAGAGTTTAGAATTCTTGAACAATCTCAGCAGTATTGGCAAATGCTTATTTCAGTTTATCGCACAATGCCACACGAGCCGCAAGTTCCTTTTTTTGAGAACTGAAAATACACGTGACGTGGCATTAGCAGCACTCTTAAGAGTTTTGGGAATACTAAGATAGACGAGATTGGTAACATAGACCTAATTTGTAAATGGATCTTAAGAATCACAAAATCCGAATAGAAATTTACAAATGCAATTTAAATTATACAAAAACAAATATTTCAAATAGAACTTTACAAGGCTCTTTCGAAAAGTCACTACAACTGATTTGGAATGCAGATTCTACTGAGAAGAAGTCGGCTGGAAACTCAGTTGTTGCATTAAAAAAGTTTCGTTCAGAGGACTAGAAGTGTACACTTATTTAAAGCTTTAGAAAAGATAAATGTCCTATTACTCTGACATTACAGTGTTTAATAATAAAAAACGACTACTACTACGTACAAATCCTTTTTGTGGCTCCCGTTTTTTTGCAGTGTCTGCGGCTCTTGAGGCAAACTACGATCTACTGTCACTTGTTTCCGATTCTAGGACAGTATGTGTTCCGCGCACACGTTTCCCATGCTACGCCGAATTGGGTTATCTTGATGTATCGCACTTCACACTTGCAACACGCCGGGAACTTGATAACAAGAAAGTATCAGGTGCAAAATACATGCGTGGTGTGTTTTGCTTTCATAATGTAGTGAAGAAGTTTGAGCTTTAGAGATAAAATATATATATATTATAAATATTGTATAGAAGACACAACTCATCAATACTGTGTTCGTTTAGAGGAAGCTGTTAAGCCGACGAAAACTTGTAAATATTTAATTTGCCGTGACTAACATAAGCCCTTGATTTGATCACTATGACTTCTATTTTTTAGATTCAAGCAGTAAAGTAGCGGCTTAGATTACTAATTGTAAAGTCCTCTAACTGTTCTCAAATATCAGAAAACGGACAGACAGGCAGACAAACAATTTAAAAACGCGTGTATGGTTTAAGATGTCGTGCAAAATCACAGGCATTTTTCATATTTTAATTTGTAAAGAGGTAACAAAAATAAAATAATTGGTCTCATACTAGTTTTTAATTTTTACTTTAACTAAAAGTTTAGCTTTCCCAATACCTTTCTTGATTTAGCTTTTCTGTGCAGGTTGCCGCTGTCCTATTTTCTCATTTGTGCTGGCACAGTGCCCAAAAATATAATATAATTATTGTAGTTATCTCACTTTGAGTTGTAAATCTAGGATAGGCGTCTTAATACACAACTGTCACAATATTATGAGCAAGACTTGTTGTGCTAATTCGGACATTTTGTAGTAAACGCTGTGCACACCTTTACGTGGCCAGTCACACTGATTAGAAACAAAATATTTGTTATTTTCCTTTACTATGTATTGTGAACAAGCTGTTGGTGTTCCTTTAATAAATAAATAAATAAAAGTTGATTTAAACAGACCCATCGTAATAATAATTTAGGTAATTACTAAAAGGTACCTATCCTCTTAGTAATAAACTAATTACTATTTACTGAGAACGTGGCTATTTATTTACTGACTTCCTAGAGATACCGTCGACCTCCCTGGCACAGTTTTTAGCGCTAGTCTTATAAGAGGGAATTCGATTCGATTGCAATTTAGGAATTTCTGAATTTTGTCTAGTCTAGTCTGATGGTAGGCCTTAACTTTTACGATGTACCGCCCTACCAACAAAGACAAGCTGCAATACGATTTAGGGAGGAGTACTATGCGAAACCTCTTAGAGTTTTGGGTTCAATTAATTGCTATGCCCCCTAACGTTCGCTACCATAAACAGGTGAGATTTCAGTCTAGGGTTAACGTGAAAAAAAATTATATTTTATGATCCCGTACTTAGAGGAAATACTTAGAAATATGCAACAACTACGTTAGGCCATAAAAACAGACGTTAAAAGGAGACCCCCACTTGATGACTACAAAAACGCCACAAAAGAATAGTACACCCTGTACACATTATGGACCACCTGTATCTTTTATACATATAACATTACTATAATGATAATATTCTTCATAATTACTGGATTCAGGATTCAGGCATGTCTTAGTGATTCAACCTACATGGTGTTCATTGACAACGGTTAGATTTGACCCACTTCTTATAAATAGTGCGGAATTAGAGGTTGAACATTTAAAAAATAAACAACTATTATAATAAAGGCATGAAGCACCATCAGTTGGTACAATTTATTACATTATTTCCACCTGTTAGCGGGAGGCTGAAATATTTTTTTAGCCACTCGCCGCTAGATGGCGTTGTAGCGTAAAGTTGATTCTTAAGGCAATAAAACATTAATACAAGTTTTTATTAAATCCACTTTTGTGCACTTATGTAATGTATTTAAATAATAATGTATTTAATTATATATCTTGATATATAATTAAATACGTTCAGTAATATGTTAAACTGAAAATCTGCGTTTTTTTTTTGTTTTTAAAAAAAGTGTATTTTTACTATACTTATTTAGAAAAAAAAAATCAAACATGTTACACTGAAAGAAAGATGTAGTATGTGTGATTCTTCCTTCGAATTAGCTATAATTCTTATCCTACGAACGTAATATATAATATGTAGAGTCTACCAAATTGAATAGGTACTTAAATCACGGGAATATCTCCACGAAAAATTTAAAGAAATAGGTATACATACTGTAGCTTCACAATATATTTAAAACATTAAAAAACTACCGACCTACTCAAAATTAATTTAAATTAGTGACATCTGCATATCGTTTGCGAAAGGTACAGAAGCCATTTGTGAGATTGAGTACTTACTTATGCGCTTTTATAATATGATTCCTAAGGTAACTTTGGACCTACCAATGCTACTAATAATCTACTACTAATCGTGGTTACTATACGATTGATGAATTCCTTAAAACCAAGGCTGCTTGGAACAGGCCGCTCGCGTCTCTTACAAGATAGAAAAAATCTGAGGATTGTGAAGTGTAAAATGATGTTGAAAAAGAGCAATCTGCTGTGTTTCTTGCCGACTCTTCTCGGTAGAATCTACCTTCCGAACCGGAAGAGTCACTACAAACAGAAGGACTTGACGTTTCAAAAGTGCTTATAATGTAGGCCTACTTGAAATAAATGAATTTTTCATGTTGTATTTAGAATTTTACTGTCCAGCAAATAATAATTTACGCGAGTTATTCCAAACTAAACTAGACAGGGTCGCAAGGGAAATGCATAGCTATTTTCTAATTTATATGAGTTCCGAATTTAAATAACACTTCTACTGTAACTGAAAGAGTTTGTGACTGTACAGAAATTTACAGAGGTTTTATGACAGACACAATCATAATCATCAATCATGACAATAATTAGTGCTATGAAATATAATTAATATCTAATAAGTAAAAAAAATAACAATGAAAAAGTATATTTAATTTTGGTGTAAGATTCTTACGTATGGTAAAAATACTAACCAACATAATGTTTGTACCTACCTGCTTAACTAGCTGGTGAGGGCTTTAATTTTTACTGCATACCTTTAAATTAATTTTTATTAATTTTGAATTTTAATTTTTATCTGGGCGGTTTTTAAAAATGAAGCATTAATTAGGAAAAGAAAGGCACTTACAACGTTCATAATTACAATTAAGTACCAAACGAATGACCAAGATGAGGTTGGTAGGTGTTACCAACTACTGGGAAATTAAAAAGTGAGATGCTGAGATGCAGGAAAATTTAAATTTGGAATACATATATAACATAAATTCCTACAAGGTTAGAAACTTAGAATATAGTTACCTACATACTTATGCACAACACTGTAATTTAAATTGTGTGGCTATAATGTTTGACATATTGATGCCTACCTAGGTATCTAATATTATACATTTTAGTTCAATTTTTAATAGCATTTATTCACTCATTAAATGCAGATTAGAAGATTGTAAACATCTAGATATGTATATCTAACAATATTCGACACGAATTGGTAATCGATCCTAGAACCTCTAGAACTTTAGTCGAACACAATATCCAGACCAACAAGGCAGATATATACAAACCTATAAAACAAACATATAAATAATAACTTTAGAATTTCTCATTGGAATCCCTCTTGAATCCGTCTCTAATATGCAAGAAACCCAATAATGAGAAATCACAAGAAAGAGTGGGTAGGTATTTACACGATTGCAATTTTTCCCAGACAATATCTATGGGAAATATCGGTATGTAAACTGTCTGAACCGTTAACAAATCTATCAATATAAGCACCCTTCATACGAAACGAAAACCACCCCCGGCCCCCAATAGCATAATTGAAGTTCACGTACACTGCGCCTGTGTGAGTTAGTGCTCACAGCGCATCTATAAGCACTAACACATTGAATCTAGATGGAGTGCAACGGTTTCGTTGGGGTAGGTCGCGCTTGTACCTACGTGCATGCTAATGGGGAGGTGAATTTATTAGGCTTTTATTGATAAATGTTAATGTATTCGTTTGGAATGTTAATAGGCAGTGTTTTTTGATGATGCTTTAAAGATTCTTTAAGAATAATCTAGGGCCTAACTGTTCAAAGTTGTATGACGCTCATCTCCCTTTTACCTAGAGCTATTTAATGTCAACCTTGACAGTTGTAGTATGAAACGATATCAATTTTAACATTAAAAAATGCTTTTTTTTTTTCAATGAGCGGAAAATTTCAGAGTTGTTCCGTCACCGAGATAATCCTTGTATAATATTTTAATAATAAGGATTCGGCGGTTTTTTCGGCTCAAAATCTCTAGCCACAGTCAGTCTTAAAAACTATGTTCAAAACAAATTGAAATTTTTATTTATATTTACCTACTGCTTACAGGTTTTTAAAGTATATCAGCATACACGTTTCCGGGATTTAATACCTTCATGGTTTCTATTACATATAAAAGGATGATCGGATTTTTCCGGAATGTATTAGGTATCACGTATTTGTGCGATTTTTTTTTATTTCTATTGCACTTGATGGTAAACGGAGAAATATAAGCACTAACCTGGAATTGGTATAGTGGTTTATTAAATTCATACAACAGAACATATTTTATACGTAAAAGAAAATACTTCTCATCAGTTTCTAAGTGTACCAGTGAAAAGGACAAAAAGTTAAGTTACGTACGCATGTAAAGTATAGTTACAAAACGAAATAAGTTCAAATAAAATTGAAGTACTGTGCTTTTGTGTTGGTAACCCCAAAATTAGCGTTCCGATTTAAAACATAGCATCTACCTAGACGATCGCGTAATATAACCTACCATAACTCTTGCTATGCACTGTAAAAATCCCTTTGTTTTGAAAACATCGATCCCTAACGTTCGTCAATTGATTACGTACAACGGGGCGGCAGAGCTAAACATTGTTATTGCCGCACACAGGTCCGTCTGCGCCGCTGCAGTGTGCGTCATGCGCGTGTGTGCGACCGTCTATCTAGACGTCTAGATATCTAGATGGGGTGCATCGCTGCAACGTTGGCGTAGGTCGTGGGGGGTAGGTCGCCCTCATCCCTGTGTCACGTGATGGAACGGGTGCCTGACACTCGAGCAGAGTTTATTTTGTTTTTGTGATAAAGCTCGTCCTTTTTCATCATATCTCATAAGCAATCGTTTTATATTACTAAGTATGTTTAATGATACTATTAGATTGCCCTGCGACTTCAGGTTTCAGACAATCAGGTTTTTTTTAAAAAATCTTTGCAAAAAATATCCTGATCAATTGCTCTATTGCTGCGTGAAAAAGAACAAACTAAAAAATACAGTTTTGTACAATCAAAGTATAAGTATGATGATGAAGTATACTTGTGTGATAATCTTAAGAAAACACTTCATTAATAAACTTAAATTTATTCATTTCATATTATGACTTGAACAGTAATTACTTTAGCAAATTTCAATATTGCACTATCCCGTTATATGTAATATGTTTCTTAAACCAAAGGTTGTCGCTTCAAGCGATAAGGCCGTTTCTGTGCATATGTTTTGTATTATCGTTTATTTTGTTAACCTGGCTTTCTATTTGTATGAAGAAAGATTTCTTCTTCTTTTATTTATCTAATGCAGATACTTCTTATACTATTGAATATATTCTGATCTCGTTATGTATCGGTTTATATCTGACTACAACAACTTAAAAAATCAAGTGTTCAAAAAAAGCTTTAATGTTGTAACTAAAGCTTTAATGTTGTGTTGTAACTTGATGTTTTAAGGCTTTTTTAGACAAACTCCATTTTTCGTAATTATAGAGCGTGTCTTTCAGATTTTAAGTAGATAGCTAATTAATTTTGTTGAATAATTTTGATACGAAAAGACGAACACTACCCTTCTACAGTAGCTATTAGTGTCGTCTTTGAAATTTATTTTTCTTGTTAAGTGGATCCGAAGACAATGGATGGATGGTCGCATATTGAAACAAAGGCATCCAAGAGACTGCTTGACATTTAAGTACATTGGCTGATACCTTATACTTGATACTGCGGTTCCTGTAGGTACTTCTACGCATGGTTATCTAGTAGAATAACGTAACTATTATTAAAAGTATTTATTATAAATTGTTTTTGAACCCATAAACTATTAATTTCCTGTCTAGGCTACGCGGTGAGAAATAATAATCCACTAGGATTTAATGCGAAGTGAGTTTTTTTTACTTTCGATATAATACCTTAACAGAAAAAAGTATAAATTTTCACTACAATTTCACAACAACCTCGAAATATTATGCTTTCAAATATACCTATACCTCCTAGGCACATTCTATGTGAGGAGATATTTCGCTAATCTTCACCTCAGCCTAGGTTAGGATACGAAGGCTTAGTGAAGATTAGCGACAGACTCACAGAGAGAACTATCGTAAGAAGTTCCACGTTAATGTATTGTAGCAAAATAAAACAAGTCTGTAATAAAAACAATAAAAAATACGAAAGTATTTTTACATTTGAAATGGGTGACTTAAAGCCGAATATTCTACTTATTTCAATTCATGTCTTACTCAGGATGATGTGAAAATACTAACAGTACACCGTAAATTTAATTGCTTTCAGCGATTCTTTACTATAATGCAATAAATAAACTCATCTAACATACATGGATACTGAAAACATCAAACTCTTTTTGAGCAATCGTGTAAGAAGGTTTTAACGAAATATTTATTCAATTTTATTTATTAAAAAAGATTGCAACAGCTAACATTAACAAGTGGCAATTCGACTAGAGCAAAATTACGTTTTTTTTCCCCGACTAACCTTAACGAAAATATACTTATTTTCTTTTTAAAAATTATATTACTTTTACAAAACCAAAAATCTAGCCGTTTGCAAGCAGTCCATTATAAATATATTCAAATTTGTGTTATTATCAGAATAGAACAAACTATCGAAACTATTTTAGTTCTACGTAACGAATATTAAGCAGAGCTCTTGTATAATAATTTTCAGTATGTATATGAAATATGATTACTTCACTAGAATTCCTTGATCTTCTAATATTCCTTATTTAGCACAATAGTATTCAAGGTAAGTACGTACTCGTAACTAAGCAGGGTCTGCTTATAATAACTTTAATCCTTCGCCGAGTCGACTTCACTTAAAAGAGTCGAAGTTAGTTAGTATTCAATAACGTCTCTTTAGTTATACTAAACGATACTCACTATAAGTAGTTGTACCTACCCAAATAACAGAAAAATAGTAATGTACAATATTCATATTGTTTGTTAATCGAAATATTACCTACTAAATATTGATTTTGATACAAAAATTTTAAAATGGTCACGTTAAATAGGAAAGATGGGATGGGAAATCTTTGGAAAATCTGCAAACATTTTCGGAAGCTATCATATTTTATCGGCAATATATATATTTGTTATACCCCTACGTAGCTTTACAAGTAAGACAGGTTATTTATTACACCGTTGACCTTAATGATCTATTATCTAAACAACTGAATAGATTGATAAATAGACTACCTTCCTGAATTTTTCACCATAACCAAAATATTTCTATAAAACTAAAAATAGAACCTAAATATACTATATAATCAGGCATGAATATATTTCTCCACTTTTAGAATCGTTTGATCGAAACATTCAATTGCTGTCCATTATGCAATAGGTATACCTACCTATACCAATGTTTATTTACTAATACTTATATTGTCCCGGTCGTCGACCCCAGGTGCCGATCGTTGAAATTCGACATTGTCCGCACTTTAGAAGAGGATAGCTTTATACGGAAACCCGTGGGAATGAATGCGTACTGTTGGAGGGTAGAGACCTTGAGCAAAATCAAGGGTAAGGCTGTGCAAATGTGTGTGCACGTGTTTATGTCTACATCGGTGTGCGATTTATTTCATAGCTGTAGTGATATAATTAGTATTATATTAACTTAAAAAATAATAATTTATACGAGTTAAATATCGAACACAGTTGTAAATAAAAATTTGGGAAACCAAGCTTTCCCAGTTTCTAGATACTTGTGATATCAAAATGATTTTTTTAATAAACTTTCATATGTATGAAGCACTAGCTAGGGTCCGGATGTCAACGGTTGGATTTGTATTGTTTGTTATTTGAAGATACTTTAATCCGCAACAAATCCCAAGCGAATAATTACGTAAAGCAATTAACAGACCGTGCCGCCATAAAAATAAAAACACATGTCAACAAGCAACAACTACGACCACGTGCTACACCCAAAATAGACACGCACGCACACTCGCGCCCAAACCAATACATACGCAAGCCACGCGGTCGCGAGGCCCGCGGAAAAATCAATATTTTGAGCAAAACTACTTCCCTTATTGCTGTGGTGTGCGTTAGCGACCTCCTTGCAGCAGAGTGGTAACGTCCTTTTAACTCAAAATTTGCGTTAAAAATTACACCTTATGATGTACGTAACAAGGTGCGATTTCCCGGATTAGGTCCAGGGGTAGTTAGATCGTAAGGGTTCTGAGTGATATTGTCGTTCTGCTCTGATCAATCGGATAGCTCTGTCGTACACCGCGTGGCGCCGTCCGACGACCCCGGCCAGGTCGTTACCCTGCGACAGTTGCACCCTGCTACCCCGTGCTACTCACCCTTGTTCTGCCGAATCTTGGACCAGAGCCGCATCGAACTGACATTGACTCAGCGCTAGGGTTCAATGAACCGTTGAATGTTTCCGTTTTCCGGTGTGGCCCAACGAATTTGGGGATATTGATGTAAAATGTGCTGAAGTCGTCGTTCTAAAGGTGAATGATTTTTTGCAGATCGATGTTCTTTGTTAACAGACTTAAAAGAGGAAGCATTTCTATTTTCCCCCGCACGTTTGTACTTAATGTGTATGATTTTTTCAAATATTAATATATTGATTTTTATGACTCTTCGACTAAGATAATACCTCTATACTTTTTATTGCTTTAAATCGACGTATGCTTAATATCCATACTTTTATTAGAAATACGAAAGTTTGTTTGTTTGTGTATTAATAATGTAACCATATAACCGATAAATATATTTCGGTATACCTATGACATAATGAATGTAACAATTCTTACTAGCTAGAGATTATACGTTATTACTAAGTAATATAATAATTATTATATTATGTACTCACTTTGCGTTATAATAGGTAAGTTTTCTTATGAATACGCAGTATATACCTGCTCCATCTATAACGCTGTAAATGTTCTCTATTATATCTGTTAATTTGTAATAACCTCCTTACTAGTTTTACATGAGCATAACAATAGCAAAGAAAAACTAAAATATTTAATTCATTTTTAATGGTATCGTTAGGCTGCCTTTTAACAAAGGACTTGCGAGTATGTAATATCGAGCATGCATGCATGTTACTGTCGCATTATACCGTCCGTTCCTTTTCCTAATAAATTAAGCTTAAAAATTTGAGGCATCTTGTTGGTTATCAAAGCACAACAATAATATCCTCTATATAACTAAAGAAAACATACAGCCATAATCTAAACCTAAACTCAGTTAAATTACCCCCTCAAATAAGGATTCAAGTGCGTGTTTCATTTCGTTTTAAAACACGTCAACAGTTAACCACATACGCACTTCCCCAATTTGGTGGGTGACTAAGTGGGCCCCTGGGAGGCGTTTATAAATCCTTTTAACTTTTTTTAACGCTCACAAATATTTTTGTTAAGCTGTCGAGAAACCATTAAAGAATACGAATGTTGGGCATATGCAATGAATGTACCTAAGGTTAATGTTCCATTCGTAAATTAAGACAATATGTGACACAGCGTTGAAAATATACATCGTTTTTTATTGCACAGTAAGGTGTTAACGGCTTCTGTAATTTTATTACTGTTGAAATGTATGAGATATATATATATAACTGCATTACCGAATCCCATATAGTAGGCCGAAAATGTGGAGACACCGGATACAAGAAGACATATTTTTTAGGTACCTACCTAGTTGATAACCAAGCTTTTAATTATCGATAGGATTAAGGAACCAGTTTTTAAATTAGATTCTTACTAGATTTACTTAGATTTTTTAATATAAGAGCTATATGAATAGTCAGCTTTTTTAATAACTATGGACTATAAAGTCTGTAAAATACTTGGGGTCACGGAATGTAACTATACCATTTTTTCAAGTATTAGAGCTTAGCGGTGTTACCTGTGTTTATTTCGGTATTTTAAAAATTCCTTTCGGTAGGAAATAAGATATCTGATGGAGGATATGGTTTACATCAAACATAGAACGCTAAGTATGTGTATTGCATAACTAACTTACCTGGGAAAAATTTATTGTTTTTATTCGGTGTCAACTTGTCACGAAATGCAACGTTAAGCTGTTTTCCCCTAAGTACGTTTCCCACTATTTTCTTATGGAAAGAATATAGTGGGAATGGGTGGTATTTTCTGTTTATTTATCTTCCACTGACCCGTCACTCTTGTGGATAAACTGGTAAGAACTATATGTAGCTTCTCGCCTACCTACATAAATACTTTGTATTTGTAATTTTATCTTTTGATACGTTTGGGTACCTACCTAATCTATGAGTTTGTCAGGTAAAGAATACCGTTACACAAGTCAACCTTTTGTGTGCTTTTGATGAAAATAATTTATTCAGTAGCATAAGAACAGCCTTCATACAGCGTGTATAAAGTTTTACCTTGAAGACGTACGAATTAGTTACATATTATCATAGTAACCAAAGCCATTATTACTACGAGTAAATAATGGCTTTGGTTTCACTTTCGGGGTGCCGAGTTCGAGATAAGTTAGAGCTGGGCTCTAACCTTTCTAAGTTATGTGCGTTTTAAGCAACTAAAATAACACTTGCTTCAACGGTGAAGAAAAATATCATAAGGAAACCTGCATGCCTGAGAGTTCTCCATAATGTTCTCTAACGCGTGTTCTCCACTGGGCCCACTGGGCCAGTGTGGTGAACTACGTCCTTAACCAAAGTTATAAAATGTACAAGCATGAGGGTCTTAAATTTGCAATAAGACCATCGAACTATCCGCATTTCTTTTATTCATCTCGAATAATATTAGGGTTAAATAAAGGTCAGAAATGCGGATGCCCCAATTTTGCTCTTGGCAATGAAAGATTAAGATTTTTTTACGTGACTGTTCCAAATATATTTGTCAACTGTATGAAGCTTTCGTTTCAAGCTGCGTCAACTTTAATTGGCTTTAAATTTGCAAGATAAGTCTTTCACAGTACCCGATTAGACATAACGTCCCGATTCCGTGGCACATTTTCCACTTCCTCTCTTTTCTTATTACATTTTACAACGTTGAGACTTTTAAATATAAATAACTAGCTGTCCCGGCAAACTTCGTATCGCGAATCATTTTTTTTGGAATACAAAAATTCAAATATCATTAAAATTAGTTCAGCCGTTCTTGAGTTATAAATGGTGTAACTAACACAACTTTCTTTCATAAATATAGATTAAGACTTTAATACTTTCTACATGCGGTAAAAGTTTTAGTTGTAAACTAGCCGACAAGATAAGTATTGGAAATTGCATTAAAATTTGAACAAACGACTACAATAACAATTGGTTCCATGAAAATCAAACAAATCAGTTCAAAAATTTTTTTTATCGTCGTCCTTGACGTTCCAAGCAGTTTAGTGGAAACCGTCGCCTATAAACAGAGGAACAATTCGGAGAGCATGCAGGAACACTTCCTACAAGCCTTGTGTCCATTAACCTGTGGTGTACGTGTTAAGTCTCATGCGCCTGTCATTACAACGGCAACCACGTCCTTCTGGCCGGAACACAGCAATGCTGCTTGGCGTTAGAAATAAACGTGGCACATTACGCTAAAAGCTCTACTAACTAGATACTACTAAAATAACATACAAAGGTTCTATGCACCTAAGCAAACTTAACTTATAAAATTAACCTCGCTTAATGTGAAAAAACCTCAAAGAATACTTTGAGGCCCTTCGATCCTAATTTATATCAACGGGACTTAGCTTACGCAATCGGTAGATTTTCACTGTCGCAACTACGCGATTCAACCCATTACTAGTCCACTACAGGGTACGCGTCTCCAATGGCGTGTATAGAGGGTATGCATAGAGTATGCAGATGATATAAAATCTCCAGTATGAGTTAAAAATACTTGAGGGTAGGATTTTTATAACTCTTACAATGCCTATCCTTAAAACAAGTTTTTATAGCTTGAACTGGAGATTGTCTTCATTTTATATCCTCTGCATACTGTGCATACCCTGCGCGTCTCCTACCACAATTAGACAGGTTTATGCCGTAGTCCACCACGCTGTTCAGTGCAAAACGGTGGACTCCACACACCTTTGAGAACATTATGGATAACTCTCAGGCATGCAGGTTTCCTCAGGATGAAAAAAAAGGTTTCCTCGGGATGATTTCCTTCACCATTAAAGCAAATGATATTTTAATTGCTTAAAACGCACATAACTTAGAAAAGTTAAAGTTGTATCAGCTCAGTATTGAGGGTTCCAATCCCAGTAGGGATTCGAACTGGGCACCCCGAAATCGAAACCGAAGCCCTTACTACTAGGCTATCACTGATTACAAGCATCTGATAACATGTCAAGTCTGTGATGGTATCAAAATATTAACATTTATTTGATTTACCGTTTTAAAAGAAAGATGTTATCTACTTCTTAACAGCAGCATAAAAATAAACGCATCACAAGATGCGCCGCGCTAGATTCAGCAACAGCTGTAGGTTCAGGCGGCTTAAGCGGTCGGGGTCAATGCCCATCCGTATTTTCAACATGTGCCGATGTTTTCCGCGTTCCGTGGAAAGCACTGGCTTGTCATCCCTTCGGAAATCTTCGGGGATCTCCGGCTCTACCCGGAATCTTGGGGACATGCGAAAACATCGAAATTATTGTATGCTATAGTTTTTTTACGAGTCTTTGTCCGCGAGAACTTTTCACTTGGGCTAAAATATTTCGCCGTTCTATAAATCCATCCAAGTTCGCTCCTTATCTGTTTTTCTGTCTGTTTTATTTCAATTCTATTCAACACATAAGAAGTAAGTTAAATACATATAAAAAGCGACATAACTTATTGATTTAGCGACGCTTTGGTAAGTTTTCATGGTGGCGTGAGAAAATAATAATAACTCAAATTAAATGTAAAAACAACTGTTAGATAGATGGTTACATAACAAAAGTTTAAGTAGTAATAATTAAAGGAAAGTATTTCACAATCTCAGACAGATTCTCGAATTTTCTTTATATGTATAGATACGACAAGTACTTTACTGCTTCCCAGACGGCAGACGGTGTACATAATAATATCGATATAGGCTGTGCGGCTCTGAACTCTTATCTTTTACATAAGAAGCTGCAATTCAACGACTAAAAAGACTTGGATGAACTCCTACTTACTCCGTATATATATGTATGTATTTTGTATTTAAAAAATTACTCTTTAAATACTTCTGGAGAGTTTTTAAATGATTGAAGTCATATTTAGTTTATAAATTTGTTTGTTTGTTTAAAAAAAGCATTAAAACTTTAATTTGTGGACCCTGAAAATAATCTAAGTTTTCTCTCAGATGTCGCTTAAATATTAGTATGTTTGGCTTGTCGATTTCGCGTGACCTTGGTATCCATATGCCAATAAACCTACTTGGAAGCAGACAGGTAAGATCACAATCTCCGTTACAACAGTACTGTGGTACGAATAAATTTGCGGTGGCACTAAAGTTTGAGTTGGATATAGAAAGACCTTGGCAGTTGCCTGAGTGAAACAATATCTCGACACGGTGATGACACATTCGTGTTCAATGTCACGGTCATGGCTGACCGTCAATACCAAAATAAGAACTTTCTAAATAGACTTTATTTAGACTTGAAGGTACTGTTAGTATGTGTTACTGGCATGGGATAATCACAGGACTTTTTTGCTTTTTCTGGACGTTATAAACCGAATAATTAATTGAAACCACTTATTAATGAATATCATTTCGTTTGAGACTTCCAATCAAAATTCGACGTAACACGGAACTCTTTTGGATCGTGAGGTAGAAACCAGAAAATATAATGTCTGCGTAACTGCTGTGTATGAAGGTATAGCTTCCATATTTATTAATTCATTTGGAATACTTTATTACAAAATATATGCTACGCATAGAGATAAAATGGTAGGCAGATGTGTGCAATGATGATCTTAACGCTAAAAATGTGAATGCGTTTGGCTGAAATAGTATAAATTAAAAAATATAAATACAATATTAAATTAAAATATATTTTTAATGCTTTGGTGATGATTTTAAAATAATACATATATATTCCTATCGGGCAATGGAGAGAGCTGTGCTTGAAGCATCTCTACGTCTCTACGATCAAATAAGAAATTAGGAAATTGCTAGAAGAACTGTAGTCATAAAGCTGAAGTGGCAATGAGCGAGGCACACAGCTCGGAGTGCCGAAGCATGTTGAGTCAAATCCTTTGGTACTAAAATGGCGAGTAAAAGCAGCCTTGGTGAATCTCTACCTAGGTAGAGTGACGCAGTCAAACGAGTCGAATTCAGCCACTGGTGGCAAGCATCACAAGACCGTGGAACTCCTTACATAAGACCTATGTCCAGAAGTGGACGCCTTTGGTTCGACGTAATAATTATCACATATTCACCACCATTCGTTGTTCCTTTCCTGTGTCTGTAGAAAAAGTTTCTACATTTGAGCAGCGTTTTAACCCTAACCCATAACCTACATGAACCTAGAAGCCAAAAATAATCTATTCTAAAAGAGAAACCTACTTAATAGACAATTATTAATGGTTTTAGATACTGTTAACCATTGTTAACATTTGTCTATTCAGCCTGATGATTGATTCAGTAGTTAGTACATTATCAGTAAGTTCAAAACTAAGAATCATTTCGTATAGACTTGCTTTCAGTTAGATTGGTATACCCTACCAACGCAACCCTCGCTTTTTGCGTTGAGGAAAATGTTATCGTATGAGAATATTTGAGAGACGATTTCAATAATTCCGTTATAATTTGCGATAATGTATTTGTAAGGCACAGGTTTTTTCCCTCTACATCAACTTTCCACTTTTTTGCCGGCCTCTTGCGCTCAGGTTGCGTTTAAAATTTTTTTTTTAGTAATAAGGCCGCATTTGCACCCTTGCATTATGTCCTTTTGTTATCTTGTATAGTTTATATGAGTTTCGTTGTATCAAAAAAGTTTATCTTAGTATAGTACAGTGACACTGGTCTCTTTAATTTTACTTTTTAGAGACGTAAAGATACCGTACTCGTATCCGAGAAAGGAGATATGTGTCTGGTAGTGAGGCATCAACAGGCTCATGATATTTCTATGAAAGCATACCCATCTTTCAAAATATGTGACAAAAACCTCTAATTCTTATTTGCCGACGCACATCACGGAGGTAGGTAAGAGTAGTAGGTATGTCGAAGCAATGGGCATCAGGTTGCATTCGCAGATGCACTGTTTATGATTTCGTAACGTGATGGCAATGCATGAGTCACGGCCGGCCAAGTTCATTGTCGCCCGTCCGAACTTGAACCCGCTAACTGGGTAATTACTACACCGCCGGATATGCTATTCGATGCGAGTGGCCGAAAAATCGTCATTTATTTTAAAGTATAGAATAATATATAACTAAAATCTAATCTTAGTTTAGAAAACGATTAGCTTTATCCTCATTATCCTCAACCCATTCATGTTAATGTCCTATTCAATGGGCGAGAGGAATTGCTATGAATTTCTGGTGATTTTATTTTAGGAACACGGACAATCTTTCCAGATAGGAATTTAAGACAGTATCAATATAGCCAAAAAACCAAAAAACCAAACGGTAGTCATTTAGTGATAATAATCGTTATATTACACGTATGGTGGGTGGAAACTATATTTTTTACTCCCCCTAAAAGAGAGGCTTTAAATGAAAAAAAAGCTGATGATTTTGAACCACACCAATCCTTATTGCTCACTAGCCGCCGCCTAAACATCAACAACGTATGGCCAATACTTCTTTACGGGTGCAAATCTCAGGAAAAGTCTAGAAGCATTCGAGATGTGGGCCTATCGACGCATGCTAAAAAACAATTGGACTCAAAAGGTTACCAATTAGGAAGTCTTGCGACGAGTTGGTTGTCAACGCGAACTTTGGATGACGGTCAAAAGTCAAAAAGAAAATAGATGCTTATCTAGGGCATGTGCTTCGGCATGACGGATACGTAGCTTGTATCCGTCATGTCATGCAAATGATAATGTGCAAAGTTGCTGAAAATAGACCATCGGTCGCAAGGGGAAGTCTTGGTTTCGAAACATTAGAAAGTGGACTGGGATTGCGAGCGCCGCCTAGCTGTTTAGTCTCGTGAGAGGAAAGACAAACTATCAGAAACAGACAGCCAAAATGAATGTAAGGTTCAAAGTCCTGGTCTGAATGAGTGGTTGCTAAGTAAAAAGGACTTAGACGTTCAATAACTATAGCATCAGATATCATATCTTTTGCTGTGCTATCGGTGTGCCAGTGTTATTGATAAGGTTCGTAAACATCGGCTCAGTACGTACACAAATGCACGACGGCTACGTGACAATGCTGGTATCGGTTATACAGCGATAACCGACCAATCACATTGTTTACTCGGTAATGAGAAATAACGTATAGGTACGTACGAGTTCAAGTTACACATCGCTATGTTATGATCGAATTATCAAGCATTTTTTATTAATTCAACAAGTAATTATCTATTTTTTAAATTTAGAGAGTAGCTCTGTGTGTTTTGTTTATATGCACTGTAGTCAAATACTAACTAAATATAACAACTAACTATAGTAACCATATGTGAATATAGGGGGACTTTGGTTTTTGGAGCTATCAATGGTCTCTTCATATCAGTGTTGCACCTATATAAATATAATTATAATGGAATATTATTTAATTGATTGAAAAACTAATTTGTTTTTAATTAACAAACAAGAATTTAACAGTGCTAGTAAGAAAATATTTAAAATATGTAGTTATATATTATTCTAATAATTTTGTTGGAAATTGGAAGTCCCAAAAATCATCCAATTCCCAAAATCCTAATTCAATTCAATTTCAAAAATTTACGTTTAACTACCTACTCACTCAAAATGACTATAAAACATTAGAAGGTGATTTTAAAATAATAACACAATGTTTTCCGTTATGCTAGGTATTTGAAACGTATTGTAGGTATGATATGACAAAACTCATACCTATTTAGAATAGTATGATATCAGAGCTGACGTAGCAGTATGGGCGAAGTTCAACGACTTCGCAATACCAAACTGGCGGGCTTACCTTGATATTGAAAATGTTATACAATTTTAGGTTTTTGCCTTGGGATGCTTTTGGCAATTTCGCTATATTTAACATCGTGATACGTTGTAAGAGGAGTTTTTTATTAGTTTAATGTTGAATATCTAATAGAGTTATGTTTATAAGAACAAAATTTACAACTCATGGTTTATAAATACAAATCATTACGAGGTATTGAAACAGCTAAAATTGTCGTCGTTTTGCCCGTGGGACGGCCACAGCTGATCGTAAGTCTTTTGTAGGGATGGCTACTACTATAAGTCTTATACCGCTTATGTCCAGTCGTATCCACCTAGCAGATGGATAGGTGGATACGACTATACGATGGTGGTCTTATTAAACTGCTTTTTCTCGAGCATTGCCACTAACTATTTCAGCATCCTTCAGCCCTAAAAGCTATGTATTTTAGTCAGTTAGACACGCTCAAGGATCCTTATTCCAATGTCTAGATAAGCCATTGCATTTTATAGCTTTTGGTTGAGGCACAGTCTGATACCAAAGCAGTCTTAAGGACGAAAACATTTGAATGCTTAAAGGTTTTCTACATGCATCATACTGCCCGTATCGCTTCACTGCCCGATTAAGGCACTCCTTAATTAGGTTTAAGGAGTGTAATCTTGAGAACATTATACGTATACATGTTTGAGATCCATCTAACGATCAGAACGTCTAAATAAAAAAGCGTCGATATCCTTGTTATTAAGACTTCGGCCTTCCTTTCGGAGGGGCCGAGTTTGATTCCCGGATTCCCTTTAACTTTCCGCAGTTACGTGCTGTTTTTAATATAATCCATTGCTTTATGGATGATGTAAAACATCGTTTGGAAATCTGCATGCCGGATAGGTTTCCACAATGTTCTCAATGGCTTCGGAATTCTACAAATCCACACTTGGCCAGCGTAGCGTGGTGAAAACCTTTTTCATTATAAGAGACTCCTACCCATAGAACGCCGATTGGTGAATGATGAAAATTATGTTGAACTTCTAAAAGTCTGAACAGATTTAGATGTAGGCATAAGATATTTAGAGTTAGATTCCATCTATCCATTCCATTTCATCATCCCGAGTAACTTTTTATTTAAAATGCTCAATATTTCGGCTGTATGGCACTTTTATTAGTGTATTTTTTTTGTGTGAAGTGGAATAGCAATTGGTGACATAACTTCTTTCAGTGCCTCGATTCCTGTCTTCCTAATTCTGACTTTATAGCGAGAAAAATGAAGGGAAATAGAATGAATTGAACGAAAAGAAAACCTGACCGTGCCAAAGTAATGAAGGAGTTCAATTTAATTGCTTTTATGATATCGATATTTAAAAGAATAGCTAGAGCTAGTAAGACTGATGATAAGAATTACTACCTAGGGTAAAGAAAAATTGCTCTTGGGCCAATGCAAATTATTGATGAGCCCAGTGCTCCGGTTTCAGGCTCTTAACTATGGACCTATGAAGCGACGTACCAATTTCTTTTAATAATTTGGTTGTTGGATAAACTTATACCGTTGGTCGTATACACCGTGATACCATAATAAAAATTATGTGAACACAATATGTGTGAGTTAGTAACAATCATAGCATCAAGCGTCAATCAAGTAACTTTATAATATTACTGTAGTACGAAGCGTCTGGGATTAAAATAAGTAAAACTTACCAATAATACTGCAATAACACTAATCAGTTAATCACTAGTCAATCCAAATTCCTAAAATGCTAATCGCGGAAGCCGAGCCGAATCCCGATCGAAATAATCTACAAAACATCGGAGTACGGAGGCGCACAGTAAATAAACGCACGATATATTCGGAGTTCATTCCCGGCCGCCAAGGGGCAACGACCGTCCTTAGCACGGCTACGGAGTTCGCAGACGTATACCTGTCTCACTCGCACCCTTCAGCGGACATCGCGCGCTGTTGTTCACCGCACGCTATTTGTTAAAAACAATTTTATTTCACGCTAATTATGCACTATCAGTGCAAACGATTATTTTATTCGAGCGCAGTTCTCCTATGTCATTTTTATTGACGCGTACAAAATACAAATATTTTTTAGCTTTCCATTTCGCGTCATTGGGCATGAACGTTTTGAGTGGGAATCATCAGTGCGTTCGTCTGAAAGCAAGCGATTATTGGATGGCGAAATTAAATTTGTCTGTCATAAATCAATAACAGCGCAGGCTAAATTATTTGTTAGGTAGCCATCCATAATATACATGTTTCCAGTATAGATGTATAGATATTTAAATAACTTGCCTGTTCGGAGTTGTTTAAATGCTGAACTGAGCATTTAGGACCTAGTTGGACTCTGTACAAAATAAATGAAATGAAATTTAATTTCAGCAGGAATTTCTACAGATGAATCAGACAGAATTTTATCCGACAGTGTGACGTGCTTCAAACAGTTCCTAGTCGGTATTATAAACTTCTAGGAGGCACCGCATCGCTAATGGAATGCATTCTGTCTGCCCTGTCTATGGTATAAAAATAACTCCGAATGGAATGCATTTTGTGACGACAATTTTGATACCCCGTCATACAAAAGCTATAAATTTTATTGGTACAAATTTACCAATTTTGATCATAATTGAAATGTAGCGCTGAATAAGGGCGAACAACACTGCAATGCACAATATATTACCGAACCGTCAAAAAAAGCCAGTCATCGAAGAAATTAATAAGCATGTCCCTAAATATCGGGAACGAGTGAATTGGATAGTCTCACAGACCGTCCAATTCACTCGCATACAGCTTATTGATTGTAGAAAGAATCAAACGAATGCTTCGGGCATGTGCAGACTTAAGGACATCCTAACTTCCTATAATAAGACCAAAGCCATACAAACCATAAAAAATCTACTCATAGTCTGTAAACTGATTGCAAATGAAATAAATAGAAAACTATATATTCAATAGAAATTTCAGGGCATGTGAATAAGTATAGCATTTCCTATATTCTTAAAATATTACCGGAAAATATCTAGCATAATTGCGAATTTCACAATAACATCCTCATTAGAGATAAGTATCTACTCAGTTAAAACAGTCTGCGTCATCTAATTACTTTCCGGAATCGGTTTTTAAAATCGCAAAGGAGCTGGAAAGCCGTGCACCTGGCGAGGCGTTGAACCTGTGACGTCACGCTAACCGTATTATGCTATCTCGGGAAAATGCTAAGCGACGATCCATTAGATAAGTTAACGTTGTACTCCCACCAACTCTCCTATCAAAACATGACATCTTCATTTGAAACTCCTTGTGCCATTTGCTAATGATGACTGATGTAGAGAAAAATAACAGAAATACTGGCTACGACGGTGATCGAGAGTTTTAGTAAATAATTCCTCTGATGATAATGTCATCATCGTCAGAGCTATATTTATTTCTATTCTTTACTCTACCAACGCAATACAAAGGTAAGATTTACTAGGACTACTTTTTGAAACTAGTTCTGAAGTAATTTTATAGCATATATTTAAGACTAAGAAGGTCTATTTCCGTGCATAATAGAGAACTTTTAACTAATACATTTGCCACTTTATCGAGTATTTAATGCCTTGTAATGGATAGAAGCATGCGTTAATTTTAGGAATTCCATGATATACGATGAAAATCAAGCTTAATTTTCTAAAATTCGCGAAAAGTAGGAGAATCAGCACGGTGTAGTTAAATTTTTTTTCAATCTTTATACTCCACACCCAACCACTTTACAATGAACTATTTTTTAACAATTTTCATTGTCTCTATAGTCTTGTCTTGTGTCGTAAGATATATCGTACCTTAACTTTTTTCGTTTACGTATTGTTCATATAACTACAATTAAATGTCAAGTTCAAATGATAACTCAAGCATTTTCTGTGCACAAGGTTCCTGTTAGTTTCGACAAAGCAGTAGAGAAAGTGCAATGCGGAAGAGTTGTGCCTCCAACGCCGTGAAGTCCCACACTAATATATATAGCGTATGTTTATATTATAATTATATACTACAAGAGTCTTTTTCGCTAAAATATACTCGACTGAAAAACGTAAAAATTTGTAAGTCTCGTATAATTTCCATATCATATTCCTTTTTTCTTTTAGAAGGTGTCTAAAAGCAGAGATGATTATATTAACTTATCTCAAAAACAAGAATTGAAGACTGGAAGAATTTTTATGTGGTTTTTGCATAATATGCAACAAACTTGCCACATAGGAAAAGGTTCTACGACATGCTTATCAAAAAAAATAAAAGTGTATAAAGTGTAACTAAGCAACATATGACATATTATGTATTTGACGGCCGTTTGGAGCAGTAGGCAGTGACCATGCTTTCTGAGTCCAAGGCCGTGGGTTCGATTCCCACTACTGGAAAATGTATGTGTGATGAACATAAATGTTTTTCGGTGTCTGGCAGTTTATATGCATATTATAAGTGTCTTAGTACCCATAACACAAGCTACGCTGGCTTTGGGGCAAGATGGCGATGTGTGCAATTGTATATTGTCGTAGCATATTATTAATATACTTGAATGTATAAGCAGGTATGAACGCTGCAGTCGTGGCTTCTTACTTTAAAATTTAAAGTCCAGCTCTTCTCATTACATGGCCTACTTTTTTTCCTTTTCTGTTAAATAAGATCACGCATTTAGGTGTTCTACGATGTTGTTAACCTATTTCGGTTAAGTACCTTTCACACCAATTTTCTTATTGTCGGCTATTGTTGCCATTTTAGTTCAGTTAGATTTCTGTACTTCAACGAGCAATTAACTTTATATGTAGAAATGTTATATCTAGCTAGCTGTAAAACCAAGTATCATATCTTTAATGTTCCAAGTTTACAAGCAATTAAAATTTTTATTACGTGCAGAGTAATTGACTCACGCCATTCAATTGTAGTCTAAAGTGTTTCCGTGACAGTGAGAGTAACGCGTTACGTTTCTAAGCTTTCTTCTGTCTTAAAGGACAAATGACGGCCTACTGTCATAAATCAAGGTTCTATTTATATTAGTCATAATTCCACTTATTAACGTTCCACTGCTGGGCACAGGGCTTTTCTCTCATAGTGAAGAGGATTATACAGCATATACCCACCATGCTTATCCAATATATAATATTAGTGATAAAAAACAGGATCAATGGCTTGATTTGCTCTCTGAGGTACCGTGGTGAATACCGCCAATTTTCTAACTCCTAAACACTGAATTTTTGTTACGGAAAAACCCAATACAATTTAATAAATCCAGGAGCTCGTACTGGCACATGCTAACCACTCGATCAATGAGACCTACAAGTAATAAAGTAAAAAAACGAACTTAATGTTAAAAATAATTCTCTGTTTTCTGAAAAAAAAAATCTATTTAATTTTATTTATTTAAATATTACTAGCTGTTGCCCGCAACTTCGTCTGCGTTTGATTTTGTCTTTTGATGTGGCATTAAATTTAGTTGTAGATCTAAAAAAAATTAAAGTATTCAGTATTTCTAAGCCTTAAATGAGGGGTTTGCTGCTGTCAGCTGAGGAGTTCTGTCCTCTATCTCCAACCACAGTTTGGGCAAAATTAAACACATAATATAACCTCTATAGTACAAAAATAATTATTTAAATTGGTTATAATTTGCCGGAGTTATGGTGTAAAATCGACAACTTTCATCCCCTCTCCCAAAGGAACCGAGCTTACTGTCGGGATAAAAAGTATCCTATATTACTTCTAACACTTCCAAGAACATGTATACAAGTTTCATGAGGATCGGTTAGTTTTTGCGTGAAACCGTAACAAAAAAACTTACATTGACATTTATAATATTAGTAGGGATGTACATGCGCTCTACCTTGTTTTAACTATACCTATCACACTCCTAAACAGTACCTAATTTAATCATCATCATTGCAGCCTTTAGGTGTAGAACCAAGCTTTACGCTTAGGCCTTAGCTAAATTAAAAAACTAGGGAATACTAAAGATATACCAGTAAGCTATTTTTGTTTTTGACGTTTGATGACATAAGTGGAACCCAACGAACAGCGCGGGCGCATGCCTCGTCGCGAAATGCAGTTACGTGTAAGTACCAACTAATAGCTTCCGCGTGCGAGCAGGAAGCGAGCACTTTCCCTTTTGCCCGCGCGCAGCAGCCGACCGCACTATGCATCACTATAACCCAACTAGACAAGGAAGCCCTCTCCTAACTTCGCTGCCGCTCAATTAGCCCAGCACTCCAAACATTAGCGGTTAATAATGCAGTTAACCAACTAATGAGGTTAAGTATTCACTTCGCGATGCATGGCAGCTGCAGTAAATAAGGATATCTTGCCTCGCGAAGGTTTCATGTAGAGGAAGCAACGTCAAGGCAGCCTTAATTGCCGTGGGTCCTTCGGTAGGGGCTATTGTAATGAAAAGATATCAAATTCTATTGGCCGTATAATAACAATGATTGTCAGTCATAACATCAGACAGTCGAATTTTAGACTCATTTGCATGAAATTACTTATATTCAGTTTACCCCTTTCATGCGTGTAGACTATGAATTATTTATGATTGCAAAAACCGGTTACGATAACATTATAATAGCTCCGTAAAAGTAATGAAACGATGGGCGTTAAAAAGTAGAATAGAAGCCAGTTTGTGAAGTATTCTATGAAATTTAAGGTGATTTGCCAAAGCATCACAATTCAGACGCGAAGGCGCCTTCGGTTGACCTATATACCATTCACGGGCGTTGACTCCACGGCGTGGACCGAGATCACCCGCAACCGGGTGGCCGGCTCTTTTTAGGATGATATCATTAGCGCCTTCTCATTGAATAATGGTTTTTGCATTTTATGAAGAGAATACTTTTATAGCTATTACCCGAACAATGAGCCTCTAGCATTTTGTTAAGTTGTAAATAGTTCCCTTTTTTTTACTCGGTATTTCTGAACTTCATTCAAATAACATTAACGCTTCTTTCTGAAATGTGTTTCAGAAGAAGCGTTAATATTATTTATCACATTGGCTATAAGAGACACAATTAATCTCTGGTTTGGCCAATAACAACATTTAGAATTTTGGATGATGATACAACAACGGAAAAAATATCTTTGAACAATTTGCATATAAAATAAAAACTATTCTGATTCTAATTCCTACAACATTTGCATAAGGTACATTGCAATTATATTTTCATTCGTCGCTGCATTTCAAGTCCCACATAGAATATCCTCACAAAATAATAAAATTGTCTTGCTTCATATAAGAAAACAATACGTTGAACAGCATATGGTGGATTCTTAAGCGTATTCAGAAAAGTCCAGGAGTAAAAATATGACAACGATCGACCAGTACAGAGTTCACGATCGGGCGGTGAACCCCGAATGTGGGGCAAGCCTAGTCGGGCTTGAAATTTTTTCCCAACAAATCCTTTTGACAGCATACTCATGATGTCAGTAACGCCGTTTTAATGACGTTGAAAATAATTTCATTTCTTATAACGCACATTAACCTACATTTCGTTAAAAATGGAGTTTTTCGCCCGAGTACAAGAAACCGAAAACGATTTGAATTTCTAATACTTACGAGAAAGAAGTAAAATTCGCAATGAGTTGAAATTTCTCTAAAAATTCTATGCAATGTATTATTACCGCTTTTGTTGTATAACTGTTACATGGCTGTTGTTAAATGTTATTACTTTATATCGAAGTACTAACTGTGCTTGGTACCCAATTTGGATTTTAGGTTCAGGTTGGAACTACCATTTGTTTGTTTTAATTTTATAGCGCTAAATATTTTCGGAGATTGTACTAACTACACTTACGTGACTAAACATTGGAAATCAGCAATCCGAAATAAGTGTATTCATTCCTTCCTACAAATGTAATAAATATTAAACTGTGTCCATTTGTTTGCTTGTTGAAGTTATACTTCTTTTGGCGCGTTAGGAAAAATGGTGAGAGTAAATTTTTACGACGCGCGCGCAAACCGTCACAAAAGACACCATGAAGTATAATATAACATTAACATTAACATATAGCTATAGTAACATTTTAGTTTGTCTAAAAAGGTTTGATAGTTGACTTTCAATAATTCAAACAATACCTTTTTTCTATTGTTAGTGTCTTACGCCAAAGAAGTGTAACTTCTAATGCGTGTACATACAAGTACACACACGTTTTTTATTTTTTTGTTACCTGTGTTCCATCATTCAAATGGTCTTAATAAAATTTGCATCAGGAGATGGACGTGGGGCGATATTTATCCCAGAAAACTGCTGGTAAAATTACATGATTAAAAAAAAAGCATTCGTTACCTATGGCTGGCTTGGCATGGCTTGACCGTATAACTTATATTAGTATAATTTTGTATCGAAATAGTTTGCATCCGGACGGCCATAGGATACATTTTCGCCAGGGAAAATAAAGGCATCCTGCGAAATTTTTAAAAACCCAAAATAAGCGCCTCACTGAAAGCTAGTTAAAATATTTTTTTAAACATTATAATTACATATTTCCCCTGGGTTTTATTATGAAAATTAAGCTTACTTTGTTATGCTCAACACGAAGCAGGAGAATGGGTATGGTGTGATTTATAATGTATTCAATATTTATACTCCACACCAAACAGATCTTCAACAATGTACCCTCTACGCACTCCAACCCTAGATCATCCTCAGAAGATGTTGACTATACAATAAATAATTGCTAAGAAGAAATTATTCATTGTAACGTCAACATCTCCTGAGGATGCACCGGTATCGGAGTGGATCGTGCGTAGAGGGTACATTTTTGAAGATCTGTTTGGTGTAGAGTATAAAGATTGAAGAGATTAATAATTACACCGTACAGATTCGCCTGCTTTTCGCGGAGTAAATTAAGCTTTATTTTGATATTATAAAATGGAATTCCGCAAAGTAACGGCGTTTATCAAATATCCCCTAAGTTTCTTTTTCTAGGGTGTGGTCTTGGTGTGGTTTTTCTAAGTTTCTTTTTCTAGGATGTGGTCTTGGTACATCTATAAAAATTGCGAGCCGCTCTTACTATCTTGACGAATGGAAATTGTAACGCATACTTACAACGGAAAACATGAGAATTATTGCTTTGGATGTAGTGCATGAAAGGCGCAAATGAAACTAAACAATATACGCGATAACATATATAGTAACAATACTTCGGTTCTAGTACTATCGAGGACGCGGACCTCAGAGATTAACTAAGGAAATCGTTAACCTAGTAATTCCGTCACTTCATTGTAAGTACAATTTATTGTTACTTTTAAAGCTATGTACATATTAACAACATTAACCCATGTAACCTCATGTAACCTCATGCATGCTGAGTCGAATACAAACTTATTGATTTGTAAGCTGTTTTATAGCTTTAGTATTTTGCATGTTTACGAGATCCTGGGCTCGAGTATCAGTTCGGCCAGAAACTGTTATTCTGCCCATTACTAATACCTTTCCGAAGTAAATTAGCCCCCAACCCTTTGCCTCCCTAAAGAGTATATTAAGGATTCAGTTGCAGTTATAATCACTAACATGTGATAATAATACTCAAAGCACGCCATGCTCAGCTCTATGTCATAACAAAATTCATCATTCATCCGGTTTACTTAATCATGCATAGTTTCAGCTAAATCGGTAGTCGCGAATGAAGTTTAATTTGAATTGCAAGATTTTTTTTTAATTCAAAGCTGACAAATACTGGGATAGCAGTAACTTAATAGAAGGTTTAAAAAAAGTATTTGATGGTTTACATCTTCTTTTTCTTAGGGTGCCGTCTCCTTACGAAGGTTGGTAATCATTGAACTATCTCTTCTTTTGACACCGCTATTCTAAATAATGATTTGGGCTGCATGATATTCTTCTCCGGCCAGGCCTTCTTCTGCCAGCAACTTTACCTTATATAAATAAATAAATAAATAAATAAATATACTACGACACTACACACATCGCCACCTAGCCCCAAAGTAAGCGTAGCTTGTGTTATGGGTACTAAGATGACTGATGAATATTTTTATGAATTATATATACATAAATACTTAGAAAATACATATAAGCTGAAGAAGTTCATATTTTATGGTTTACATAAACACATTAGAGTAGCGATTTCGGTCAATGCTCTGATTTCCTTACTCCTATTAGAGACACACGTATCCAGCAATGAATTTTAAGAAATCTTTTCGAAACCGTAACCTCTTGCTTTGGGTAGCCGGTGTTTTGCTAATGTGTTGCAAGGAATACCAAATACTAATATTTGAGTTTGATTAGCACGAGTGTTGTTACGTGTGGCGGGGTAATCCAAATGTGTTGCCTTTGAAAGTAATTTTGCACGATCAAGAACAACAAGACAATATACGTACTTATCAATAGACAATTAAATGACGAAACTACTATAGTTTAATGATTCCCTCAGGTTAATCTGTAAGGTCTGCGGACTTGATAAAGGAAGTACCGAGGCATTGCTAGGGTGGGGTGGGTTATTACCAATGTGTTTCTACCATTAGTAATATATTTTTTCTTGGTTATACCGTTGTTTAAGTTGATTGAATGTCAGTTGGCACGCACTTAACAAAGTATTATTATTTGTTGGAAAAGTATGAGCTTGACTATGTTTTAACGAACTTTACTTTATTTATTTACTAAAAACATTTTTTTTATTCCTCTACAAGTTAGCCCTCAACTGCAATCTCAGCTGGTGGTAAGTGATGATGCACAGTCTAAGATGGTAGCGGGGACCTGTTAGGGTCGTCAAACAGTGCATGTACTCTATATCTATAGTAAGGAAGCTACTAAAGTTATAAATGCGATAGGAGCTGCGCGACGGAAGAGTTAACCAACAAGTTCGCTTTTACATTTATTCTAATACTAACTCTTGCCCGCGGCCTCCGCTCGGATTTTTTCGGTTTTTTACGAATCCCGTGGAAACCGTTTTTCTGGAATAAAAGTAGCCTTTACAGCTCTCCGTCCCATAAACTAACTCTATGCCAAAAATCAAGTTCATTGGTTGCTTGCTTAGATAGGGCTTGAAGGAAGGACAAACCAACAAACACACTTTCGCTTTTATAATATTATTAGCTAGGTTTTCTTAGTTAGGTTTCATGAAACGATACAAGTCATAGTGCGATGGTTAGGTAGATAAAGATTAAAAAATAGAGTTTAACTCGTAAGTTTGTTAGTCGCTACGAGGAACGTTGCTAATCTAACTGACCCATATAATGTGGGTGAAAGACCTCGTAAACTACTGCCGCCAGTGCATTATTCCCGCTACAATACTCATGGTGCACATAACACGCCATTATGGCCTTTATTGCCCCTGCAAATAAACTACAATAGCCTGCAACGACCACGTAATGCGTTTCGCGGAAACATTTTGTTTAAAGCTCATTTATAGCTTAAATTATATCTGAAACGAGAACGCAACTGCATCAATGTATTAAATTTCACTTTTACAAGTTATATTTATTTAATTGACATAAAATTAGTTAGGTACATAGTCTTATACCTAAAATAACTTGCAAGTGCATTAAAAAAAGAAAAGGAATTACAGGTCGTTTCCTTTCGGCTCTCTCAAAAGGACGAGTAAATTTATTTTACTAAGTGAGCTTTTAATTAGGTTGGAAATGGAATAGATAATTTTAAAATGGAATGGAGATGTTACTAAAACATTCTTCACAACAACAAAATAAAAATAGTAATACAGGAATTAGACTTGATAAAAAAATTATTCCCCCATATTCACAAACAATTCTAAACCACACAATATTGATAAAATATAAGACTTAAATATATATGACGTATATAAATATAAATTCTACGCGATCATCCGCAAGCGTACTGCGTCAATGAATAGCAGGCTCCTGAGCAGCACCAACACCCTCCTCAGTACACTGGCATTCAGGCTGAACAGCTCTCTCTGGGGAAGCTGAGATGGTGTGCACACGCGCTATAGGGGTGTTATAAGTTAGACTATAAGGAATTTTGTGTATAGAATAAGGTCGTTTTTTAGTTGTTAAGTACTAACATAGGTTTAACTACATTGTTTTACTAACACGATATGGACAAATGTCCGAAATAAAGATTATTATTATTATTAAAGTAGTGGAAAATCACCTAAACATTTTGAATCGCTAGGACGACATAGGTAATCACGAGCGTGGTTGAAAAATAATAAGAGAGATAAATTTCTATAGTTACTTTGTACATCGCTATAAAAGTAAATTATAAAAAAGTATCAATTTATTTGCTAAACTAGGAGGTGAGAAATGGGAATGATCCCTGCAAGCGTTCCTGATTTCCATTGGATAGCAAGACCATATTCCTTAATATTTGAGTGTATTATGAAAACGGTATATTACTCAATGAATATTTATTTCGTGAAACTAATTTAAACAGAGTTAGTTATTCATTACCACGTGGAGTGTCAGTCAAAGTCAGAGTAACGTTTATTTGAAAATTATAAAATTATTTATTTATTTTTGGCAGAATATGAGACGCTCTTTTTACGTGACGCGACTTATATTATTGCTAGCATTTACTTCAATCTTCGATTGGGCTCGTCCTTTTATAAAAGTTCTTTTCTCTCCAAGTAGCGGTCCTATTTTGCAGGATACCCCATATACTCGTATGTCCATTTCTGTACCACTGACAACGTAAATGCAAAATTTCATAATTATAGTTTGAGTAGTGTTAAGTTGTTAAAACAAACAAACTCAAATTCGCATTTTTAATATTACTTAGGAATTTTTGCATCTTAATAAGTCAAGGTAAAATCATAGCAATTACCTTCCTATAAAAAGTAAGCTAAAATCGGTCGGCGCCTTCCTTGATACGAGTATGTTTTGCCGCATAATATTATGTACCAACAATATTTAGCCAAGAAAATTTTCCTGAGTTAAAAGTTTTTGGTAGTGATGAGTCAATGAGTGGGCTCACTTTAATATAGACCATTCAGTGGGGTTAATGGCCTGTGTTCATTGCGATACGAGGGGACGTGTATAAACAAACTTCTTACCTAAAAAAATGGCATTTAACAATACACGTGTGACGTATTTTTGCGTGTTTTATAGTTCATACAACCATATTCCCGCGTGTCTGCACGCCAAATATAAGTTCTAGTATCAGACAAAGCACGAAAAGCTGTACCTATTAACTAAAATATTTGAAGTTAAGCTAGACGTACCTACTGCCAAATTTAGTTTACTACATTTTAATAACTGTAGATATGTCATCTCTGATAAGCAAGTGGAAATTCGTAATGATATTGTATTTAATAAATAAAAGCAATGCATAATTACAAAAACTTTGCACTTGTGCGTTGAAAAGTTCGCCGCGTGTAGTGGATCTCTTGAGTTTCAATGTTATTTATTACGAATTACTCGCATTGATTTGTCCATTTGTCGCAGAATATTTATGTCTGATATACCGTGAGATTTTGAAAATTTTCTGCGGTGCCAGTCCTCAGAAAGCAAGCTACATGCAAAGTTATATCAATTAAGACAAAATATCTAATTTATGGATAGGTATATCTTGAAAATTATTTTTATGAACTTTTTTACCGTACTTAAAACCCTTCGCTAAATAATTTTTAAAAGCTGCGTAGCACGTACATCTTCCTTTTAAAACCGAAAGCCAAAATATCAATTTTCGTGGAAAAAAAATATTATTATAAAAGATTAAGGAATTTTATACAAACTTGCATTTCCTATTTCACCTATTTGGGTGGGTAACCATAATCCTGAGTACCAAGTTTCATGGATAAATCTTGAAATATAATGACTTTCATACAATTTTTGCTAGTATAACCCTCCCATTTTACATGACCCTGTGTGACTCACCTCTTGAATGTTCAAAGAGTATTCCCTCGAAAATTTTAAATTTCTATTTTCAGCTATTTGTCTGTCAGTCAATTAAAACCAAACCCTTTAGTTACCTATGGAAAATTAAGCTTAAATATTTGATTAAGGTTACAAGGGTGGAAGTTTAGTTAAAAATACTTACTACTCATGGCATGGACATTCTAGAGGCGACTTTCTTTACATCACATACGTAAAAAAATGTTTAATGGCAACTTACATTGTTATTTTCTGGCCGCGTAGGTATCCTTTCAGCCTTTTTCCTTCATCTCTATCGGTAGGGAGCGTAGCCAAGGTGATCTCGCTGCTGTGGAAATGAAGATTGGTTACGTAAGACATTTTCATTCCTAGCAAGTAATGATTTGACGACCTTTTGCCGAAAAATGAGCAATACTTTTATCAGACTACTACGTAGGTACACAAAATAACGTTTTTGACGTAAAACCTACACAAGATCAATTAATAGGTTTCAAAAACCTATTTATTGATCTTGTGTAGAATTCGGCGTACATAATTTTACTTGCCTAGCCCTGCTATTTTCTTCTAGTTTCTATGGGTCGTAATGTGATGTTATATTCCTCTTTGTATGGGTTATCTAATGCGAACATATTTTTTTTAACGTACTGATTTTTCCTTAAATTAGCGAGTTTAAACATTCAAATACACAAACTTATAAAACTCTTTATAAATAAGAAAATTGTACTGATCAGTAAATAAATAAATAAAATAAATAAATAAATAAATATACTACGACAATACACGCATCGCAATCTAGCACCAAAGTAAGCTTAGCTTGTGTTATGGGTAGTAAGATGACTGATGAATATTATTATGAAGAATATATATAAGAACTTATTATACAGATAAATACCCAGACACAGTAAAACATTCATGTTCATCACACAAACATGTTCCAGTTGTGGGAATTGAACCCACGGCCATGGACTCAGAAAGCAGAGTCGCTGCCCAATGCGCCAGTCGGTCGTCATTAAAGATTTAAAGAAAAAAAGTAACAGTAGGTACCTACGTTATTATTATGAATTTTTTGGTCATGATTTTTTAGGCTGAGTATTTTTGCGTTTTGTTGATTTTTAAACGCAAAAAAACTCATATTTTAAAAAGTCATGACTAGATATATATACATACTTTCACTTCAAGAAGTAAGCTACTACTACTACTACTTAGAGTGGAAGTTGAAAGTAAAATTTCCAAACCAAGTTTTTATACAAACGAATAGTGGTAATTACCTAATAACCCATGCCGGAATAGGAGCGTGCCATCCAAATAAGCAGCCAGGCAGGTAAGTCGTACCGGTAAGCTATTTACTGCAGTGGCATTTGGCATGATACTGCGTAGAAATCGATTATGGGTAAACCACCGTCAAAAGGACTCTAGTGAAAATCTTTAGATCTAAATACCATTATGAAGCAGAGATAGCCTAGCGAATCGGTTATAGCCTAGTGGTTAGGGCGTCAGCCACGCTTTCGGAAGGACCAAAGTCGATCCCCGGCTTGCAACTCTAACTTTTCTGAGAAAAAGTTGAGAGTTCTTCATAACGTTATCAAAAGCGTGTGAAGTCCACCAATCCGCAAATGGCCAGTTTGTCGGACTACGGCCTAAAATATTCCTACTATTATAGGAAACCAGTGCTCCGTTGTAGGCCGTTAATGGATAATTCTTCGAACAGGGCATGCTGCTAGTGGCTTACTGTGGACCTCATAAGAAGGCTCAGAGACACTCTGCGGACGATAGAGAGAGCTATGCTAGGAGTATCTCTACGTGATGAGGACATTCGTAGAAAAACTAGAGTTACCAATATAGCTGAGGTAGTCGCGAAGCTGAAATGGTAATGGGCGAGACACATAGCTCATAGAACCGATGGACATTGGGGTCCTAGGGTGCTGGACGACATCCAGTGAGTCGCTGGGTACCGCTGGAAACAAGCGGCCCAAGATCGTGGCTTTTGTAACTCGTTTAACTACGGGTCACGGGGCAACTTGCCCGACCGAGGGGTCGGGCATGAACTTGTATTGGGCTTTTATCAAAACATATTCCAGGTGATTAAGTTCCACCAAAAGATAAATCACCGCTTTCTATCAGTCAGGGTAAATAAAACTAATAGTCAGCTAGCAATTTTTCTCAGATGCTACTGACATCTGAGAAAAATTGCTAGCTGCACAACATTGCACATCCAGAGAAACTGGATGTCTGAACGATGTCATTAAACTAGTAAAGGGCTACAACTTTTAAGTAGATATTTTCTCGTTGTTCGTACTCGTTATCGCGACACACCCCCTTCTCTGGTGATCGATTAATCAATAATCGAATTCAAGTTACAAAGTTGTATTCAGTTATCGAACTAGTATTCAGTTAAATATTGTTTTATGAATTATATAAGTGTTATGCAGGTCCGACATGCAGTGCTGCAGCTGTTGACCCCAAAAAGGTGGAATCTTGACTAGAAGCAATTGCTATTTTGGTTTTCAGGATCCAATATTTCTTATGTTTTTTTAATTATCCTATTAAGTAATGATAAACATCACAGGCTAAGTTCCTATTTATTATTTATATGCCAAATTTATAAATTTAGTAAGCTCCTTGAAATAATTTAAAAACCGCGTCAAATGCCAGTTGTGCGCTAAAATCCATTTAGTAACGAATATTAAATTTACCCCTATAATAATTATATAGCCACAACGACATCTTTAAGCATCGTTTATTGTGATTTTTTAAAAAGAAAATCTCATCTGTTAGCTTTATATGTAAACAAAAGTGCGACGTGAATTTTCCAGCCCTTTTCAGTTAAAACTTAAAGAATCGAAGATCTAGGCGTTCACAACTTATAAACATTCCTCTAATTTCTTGATAACTAGTTATTGTTAACTTTATAATGTGTTCTTATTGATTATGCATTTTATGTTTTCAAATTAGACCAAAAATATTGTTAAGTGACATCAGAAGTAATAGAAAACCTTAAAAACGTCTGTTAATACTTTTACTGAATGATAATATATGTAAAGTAAATATTGACCTGGAATTTCTAGTGATGCGAAATCCTTAATAGCATCACCAAATAGATCCTTCAATACAACAATCCTCTCTAGTAAGTCACTCCTCACTATTGTACACATAAACGTTCACAAGCCACTGAAAATTGACAGAATATCACCAGAAATCACGTCTAGTTCATCCGAGCGACGTGCCATGCGTACCAGGGATGGATAAACATGGGAGGTGTCGGCGACTCGGAACAATACAATGCGGCGTGCGGCGCAAGACAGCAACGAGCGCACGGCGCGCCGGCAGAGCGGTGACTGACCGGCCCACTGCCGCACCACCCCGCCTGGGTCGTTCCTCCGGGACCCTTCCGCCGGGAATCGGACCCTCAACAGCCGCAACAACCGCTTTCCTCACGCAAACCAACTACACACGTGCTCCCTCGGCTCAGTGACTCATGTTCTCAACAGGTTCTGCTCTTCATTCCACCATTCCTCGATGCATCTCCGCAAATTACTGCCGCAGTGTCTTTGACCTTTTCGCACTCCTATTCTGTGACAATGCGTCGAACGTCAATATTTACGTTCAAGTATGCATGCTTTTGCGATATTGTTCGCGTGAGAGCCCAAAATAAAGGGTATAATTTGTCTGACCAGTGTAATTGAAAACGTTTTAACTGCAAGTTTTGGAGAAAACGTGTTTGTAGAAAACTATTAAAATCTTGAAGTACGTGACAAAAACAGCCGGAATTTATTAAGCTTTAATTGACCACTGTAGTAGTAGTAAGGTATATCTAGTCATAAATTTACAATGTTGTGTCTGAAACTTGTCGTACCTGGAGACAGTGAAAGTGCTCGCAGACTGGGCGAGCGCTCTTTGCAACGTATTTGCGCGTCGTAATAGATTTTATTTGCACTAAGTACATATATTTAATGATATATTTTTTCGATATTATAGTGACAAAAAATTGTACAAGGTCTCGAAGGGGTTCGAGCGAACCTCTGGAACTAACTTTAATATGTGATTGGGAGAAATTGTAATTTCCACGTACATATTTGTATATTTACGTTTTCATAAAAAAGTAGCCGAAAAAGAAACACATCTGATGTGATGATTTGATAATTGGTCTCACCGCGAGTTTTTCTTTTAAAACCTAATTTCAGTACAATTTATGTAGTTATTTATCGCAAAGTTTTTCAATATCGTGAATACTGTAACACCCCAAATTCTGCAAGTAGGTACCTATTCCCTTTCCATCTAGACTTGTACAAATAGCTATTTATATAGCAACGTTCTCTTACATAAATGGAAGATCATTATGTTCATCGCTATCGGAAACTTGCTGTAGGGTTGCAAGCCGATGCCGGATAAGTTATAAATTAAAAACTATAAGACATCGATAGTGCTGAAGGCAAAACAAAGCACCTCGTTCAAATATAGCTCAGTAAAAACAATTGACCTTTAAATATGACCCTAGACGGCTTACTGTATGTTTCTATATAATTAAATATATATCTGATAGTTTCAACCCATTCAAAAAGTTGCTAAATTAATACTCCACAGAATTGAAGGAGGTGTCTTACTGAGCATTTAGTTTGAGAAAATATTGTGATAGAATCTATAATTTCTTCGAGTAGGTAAACCAAGTACTGTTTTTTTATTTGAAACATTATATCGATGTGCATGGTAGTTTTTAATCAACACAGGTTCTTATGCATTTTACCGGAGCGCTTAATCTGTAGCGAGCGGTTGACCTTACTGGTAAATAATGTAAGGGAGGTAAAGTATAAGGGAATTTTCATGGAGGTGAGGATTCAGCTAGGTAAAATATATCATCATCATCATCATTATCAACCCATTTCCGGCCTAGTACGGGGCAACGAGGCTCCCGTCAGAAAAAGGAGGATTTAGTCCACCACGCTGGCTAAGTGCAGGTTGATAAACTTCACACACCTTGGAGAACGTTATGGAGAATTCTTTGCCTCACGATGTTTTCTCTTTAAAATTAAAAGTTGACATAACTCCGAAAAGGTACAAGTGCGTGCCGGGGATCGAAATCGGGCCGATGCTCTAATCACTAGGCTATCACAGCTTCGTTATATAGGTACATAATAATTTTAAGTTCCTTACTAATTGTTAATACAATAGTGTCAATTATATTGTCTTGTGTACAATCCTTCTCCAAAACTAAATTGGCAACTAAAATCCGTGCCATCGTTTCGCCATTTTCTTTAAATAAAATAGAGAGAAAAAGATTTTTAAACATTACAAATTTATAAGCAATGGGTAACTTAATAAAAGTTTCTTAAAATACCCGTCTGAAAGGATATTTACGAGATATTAAGCATTAAGTTAGCGAAGGACAATTACCGAGCTAAAATGAGCTAGTATGTGATAAAAATTGGATATTTGTAGACGAGCTCACTAGTGAACAACATAGTTCAAAACGTTGTGTCAATATGACAATGGGAAGAGAACCTAGTTTACAGCACTGTTAGATGTTGGTTATATATTTTATTTATTTATTTATTTATTATTTATGTACCATAAATTGTGATTCTGAACATAAGATACATGAAGTGTACAAAGGATAGCTTATCTCTATAACAGATCTCTTCCAGCTACCCCAGGATGTGAGTAAGATGATTTAATTGTGGTATAGGTTATTAAGGTGCTGGAATGGCTGTCCGCACAGATGCGCCGCCAATCGCAGTCACACAGTGCCAGCTGGACATAAGTAGTACTAGTTTTTGTATCAGAGCTCATCCTGGGAAGTACTATCATCATGCTTATTTCTGCCGCTAAGCAGTTGCATAGTTGCGATGCTGTGTTCCGGTCTGAAGGGTTTGATTGCGGGTATAATTACAGTCACACTAAGCTTAACACCGACTTCTCAGGTTGCGAAGTATTGCTCTAAATTTAAAGGCGATGGTTTTCCACTTATCCTACTAAAAAAAGGGCCCAAAACCGCGGAGTTTGGTTACACCTGCAAATGACCTGTCTTCTAATAAGGGATCAGCGGTCATTGTGATCACAGTGATGATTTTAAATATCATTTTAACTCTTAGTTAACCTTATCAACATATGTATTAAATATGCACATAGGGAAATACTCGTAAGTACGAGGCATCAGGCACCGACAATACATTTACAAATTGTTCTGTTTCTAACGAATCGAATATTTATACACATTGTTCTACTAGTTACAATACTATGAATATCACGTGTATTATTAAGAATTACAATGTAATTCTAATTTCCTGTGTGCAGTTCATTCACTTCGTCTGCTGATACGACCACTTTTGCATTTAGCACACTGGTAGTGAACTGTTCTTCAATATTTGCTAGATACTTCTCGTCTTTTTAGGAAGGAGGAGGAATTTATTAGGAAAATTTTTACTAATAAATTCCTTCTAATATATTTTGTAGCTCGAAGCTCGGAGAACCGATGGACGTTGGGGTTCCAAGTTGATGGTATGGCGACCCCGCACAGGTAAACACAGCGTTAGTCGGTACCCAATGAGGTGGTCAGACGGCTTCAAACGAGTCGCTGGGAGTCGCTGGAAACAAGCGACCCAGGACCGTGGATTTGGAACAAAAGACCTATGTCCAAAAGTGGACTTCAATCGGTTGAAGTGATGATGATAATGATGATATTTTCAGGAACAAAATTATTTTGCATAATTTATTTTTTCTTATAAAAAAATTCTCGGACAAGTAGTTAAAATAATTACATGTGTAATGATTTATTGATAGACCCATTACTGATCTCATGAAATTTATACTAGTAAAATTAAATAATATTAACTTTAGGAACAAAATTTCAATAGGAAGTCAATCCGAAACACATGAATAACATATAAGCGTTCTCTGTTTATAATGCGACTTTCAAAACATCCATTTAAATCTGATTCGGACCATCGAATTAAATCAGATTAAACCTCGGATTTGGTCATGTCTGTTCCGCCTATTAAAACCTACGTACTTCATTGATGTTAAGCTTACAAAACCACATGTAACAACTAGTCATTAAAAACTCAATTATTGCGATCAGCATAAAACCGTATGCCACGAGTTTAAATATAGAAAAATATCTACCCAGTTTTTGTTAGCATTGAAAATGCATAGCGCTTATTTACAAGGATACCATATCAATATTAAATAATGCTTTTATAAGCGCGCATTCACTTCCACATTCCGACGTGCAAGGAAGATTGACTGATTGCTCATATCGTGCGTCTGTGTGCGTCGGGGTCGATGTGTTGTACGCAGGAACGATTACGCAAACCGAGCTTCCCCGAGGAGCGAGGTCGTTGGCAATGGACCCGGTTCAATGTCACCAAATATATCACCAAGCGGTATAAAGCGTACGCGCGCTCTTGATACTTGCTATTTCGTTTTATTTCTTGCATGCCATCCATCAATGGATTTATTTACTCTTATATTATTGGATATATTGTTTTAGATTCTGGATACTTTTCTTGTTTTTATGACATCAAAGATTTTTTTTTAAATACTTTAGAAGTATTTGCCTAACTAAATTTGTGTTTAACACAGCGAACACACCAATCACGAGCTTTCTCGAGATGTAAGGTCAATGGCAATAGTGTCACTTCAATGTCACCAAGTAAATCACCAGGCGGTAATGGCGTGCGTGGACGATTTATTTATATTATGTCATACATCAATTTGGTTATCATTACTTGTATTATAGTAACGTGTACCTATTCTTCATGGATATATACAAAGCTGCAAAGTTCATTATTGAAACATGTACTCGTAGGCTGAACATAAATATTTTCAGTGTCTAGGAATAAAATATTGATCAGTAAATTAATAAATAAATAAATCTTAGTACCCATAACGCAAGATACGCTACGCAATTATTTAATATTCTAATAAATTTATTAACTTGACTATATTCTAATAGTGATGAATTATTCTGACTTATATATTTATTTCTACTAGCACCAATTAGAATCCTAAGACAAAAATCATGCATTTGTAAAAATTATAAGGATTAGTTTTTTTCATATTGCTACGCCCTGACAGGGCCTCATGACCATGACTATGTTAACGCATGGATGCAAGTAAATAAAATAATAAATAAATAAAATACTCTTACTTTGGGGCTAGGTGTATTTATTATCTTAGTATATATATTTATTTATGGGTACAAGTGAAACTTACAAATTTCTAAGAACTTAAAGTGATGTTACAGAGACAGATCCTCAAATCTATGATTTCATATGATACCTTTATTTTAATTGCTTAGTGTATCTATTATACAAACATGAAAATTTAAAACAATAATTGAATAATGTTATAAACATAACACCTACTGTTAGTATGTCAAGATTTAAGAAAAGGTGCTGATGTGTTGGAAAATCATATTTATAAGGCAGCTTAAAACATATAACATATTCATTATGACTAATGAATTTAAGTAAAATCACAGCTTCTTTAAATTGAATTTGAGTTGACTGCTGCAGTATTCAATATTAGCTTTCAAGTAAATGAACAGTTTAATATTTACCAAAAACAAACTGAATATGCTAACCATCCAATAATAATCTTAAACAATCGCACAGCAAGTCTAATAACCGTACGTAGAAAACCTTGAAATAAAATCTGTTAGACATAATATCAAAGAGTGTTGCGAACAGTCTACGGTCTCGCTCCTGACCGGGTCGATGACCGCACTTTTCGGCAGGCGCCCTGAGTTTCAGCTGTAACGCGATCCTGTAGCACACTAGTGCGCTACCTCTTATCGATACACAATTTTACACTCATACACGTGGAGTCGATGCGATAGCAGGGAACCGGAAAACCATTGTCGAAACGTCATTCGTATTGATAAATAATAATAAAGCGGCTTCAACTGTTTTACGTTTTAAAACTATCACGTGACGCTATGCTAACTAAGTGCATTAATTCCGAATATTTTTAAACCGTTTTATGTTTAGCCGTACGTCGAACTATTGTTTGACATGGATAGATTTCATCTATAATAACTGTAGTCTGTTTTAATGGTAGCTTTTTGAAAGATGAAATATGTAGTTGGATGGTATGGCTTATTTAAAAGATTATAATTTGCCAGTCTAAAAATTTAAATCAATGGAGTGTTATGAGCAATGAGGCTAAGTTGGTGTGGGCTCTTCTTAGACTCGGGCGCGTTTGGAACCCTTATTGCTTTAGGTTTAAGTTGGCGCACGAAGTTATCACCATCCTCTTACAATTATACCTATCATAAACTTCATGAATAAAGAAATTTTGAATTTAAATTTGAATTTGCGGGTTGTGTCCTATTATCCATAAGTATATATATTATCTTATTATGGTCGGTCGGTTGGATCCGATTTGGATGAAATTTTGTGGTGTAAATTTCAATGGGTTTCTGGATGGTTTAAAAACATAATTGGACCTGGTAGATGGCATTGCTTTTTGTAAGTCACCCAATGTGATTACAACAATATCATATTTAATGTGGCGCTCCTTTTCCAGGCAGAATGAGGTCTGCCGGGTTTGCTATTATATTGTACTTATAATAAAACAACTGCCAACTAGATAAAAGATATCTAGTGGTGAGTACATTCAAATGTAGAACACGAGGTCCTGGGTTCAATCCCCGGACCGGGCCAGTGAATAAGTATTGGGTTTTCCTATCAAGAAATTCATAGTGATTAACGCCCGTGGCTCAGAGAGCACGTTAAGATGTCGGTCCTGCGCCTAATCTCATAGGACTAAGAGAGTGAGGGAATAGAGGTGGTGACAGGTGCACTACCTATGATTGCGCACACGGTTGTGCACTATTATATCTCCCAAATAGTTGGAAAATCTTTCTTGAGATTGACCACGGTGGCCGAAATCTTATATACGAGTATATGGTTTATAATAAACAAATAAATACTATCTATATACGTTGCGGATTGCAATAATTCACATTAAAATTAATTTCGATGTTTATCACGTCATAGTCTGGGGACTGGGCATTTTAAATATTGTCAAGAGGCTAATGATATAACACTTTTTCTCCGATATTGGCTACTGATCTCAAGGGCGCCTTATAATGGTTAGGAGGTAGTTTTCGTGAAACATAATAAAAACACGATAATTTAGATTAAGCCAAATTAAAGCGTATACATGCATTGATGTGATCAAAATGCTACTTTGTTATAAAATAAACACCATGAAAGCTATGGGTGGAATTTTTTGAAAAAAACGGAAAGCATTGAATATAAAATGTTAAAGTTTTAAAAAGCCAAATTTCATTAAGTACTTAGTTTAAATGTAACAAGAGTAATCTAGATTTTTTCTTTATCATTCTGTTATTCAGAGAACTAACAATTAAAGAAGGAGCGAAACGTGCGGGTACATTGCCAAGGATCTGTTTGGTGTGGAGTATACAGATTGAAGAAATTGTAAATTATACCATACCGATCCGACTCCTGCTGTTCGCGAAGTATAGCAAATTAAGCTAAATTTTCAATATAAATTAAAACCAAGTGCGTGAGTTATAAAATTCTTATAAAAGTCGTAGACGGTCACTATTTAAAACTAGCTGCGAACATGACTTTGCACGCATTTAAACTACAAACAGCGGCGTGCTCTGCATTCATGCACAAAAGCACTATTAAATTTAAACTCTATTTTTGTACAGCCATCTTCCTGCTTTAGACTGATCTGATTCAAAATCCTGGCACCTACCTAGATTTAATACAATAATATTAAATACTCAAACAATTTCTCGTAAATACCCTCTTCTTTAATTTTTTTTGAATAATAACCATTTAATTTTAAAGAAATCCTTAAAACAGGAAGATTGAATTTACTTCCATTGCGCTAACACCAACAACCGGTCTGACCCGTCAAATTAGCAATTTAAACAATTCTTTTAGTGAAGCTTTTAATAGTTTTTAATAAAAAAACAACTTAACAGTTGAAAACTATCTAATGTTAAAGTTATTTAATAAGTTTAATCTCTTAAAATATCGATTTACTCTAGCTCTATCATGAACGAGCTATAAATAACTAATTGTCTTACGTTTGTCTAGCACTGATAGCTAAAAGTAAGAAATACTCGTATTTTTGCATATGTTTTTACAATTTAAGCTATTTATTCTGTAGAAATTAATAAGGCAAAAGCAATATTACTTATTTATCTTCCTTTCTTGTTTAAACTGTTTATATTTTCACTTTAAGATTAACATTATCTGGTTCTACCAGAACAGAACTAAGTTCACAAATAGCTTAACACTAAAGTAAGTAAACACACTGCCTTCCGAAGCAGGGGTTTATTCACTCAAAACAGACTGAATTGACGTTTCTTGAAATAAATTTTCGTGATTTAAAATAAATATACCTTACTAATTTACCTTTACCTTGGCCAACGAATTAGTTTGGCCATCTAAAAGGGCAATGCTGCCAGCATCTTAGGGACTGTGCCTCGCTGCGGTGGTTTCGAGGACGTTTTAGATTTTATTTAGTTTTAAATAGTTAATTTTAGGTTATATTTATAAAACAATTATTTTAAAGAATAAATAAAAATATATTAAAAAAATAAATATATTCTGAAATTTAAACTTTTTATTTCATTATATAAAAGGCTAAATACTGCCTCATCACTAATACGTTCACAGCTATGTAAGCTTTAAATAAAGTAAAATAAATGGAAAAATGAGTAGGAACTCCCCATTTGAGCATTCAGACAGATATAAAAATCGTATAAATACATTCCGGTGACATCGCGCACGAATGGGCCGTTATCTTTATCAGTTTAATTATAGCGGGGCAAGGACCTCTTGGTCTAGTCAAGGGAACGTTCACTTCCAAGTTCAAAGGTCACAGGGTTCAACCGGTGCTGGTAAATTTGGCAGACTGGCCTTGAACCTGCGATCGATGAAGGTCAATGCCTAGCTCCACCATCATGAGAATGTTGACACGGCTATTTCTGATATCAAAGTTTTTGCAAGCTTTCCATAACAGTTATTTCTACGAAAATTTATATAAGGACCACAATTATCAGACTCTTCAAACGTGCTTTGGCACAGAAAACGCACTTATACAACTTACTTGCGTGAACATAAAATGTAACATAACACTGAAGGATTACACATTTACTATAACCCGAAATTGGAAAAACACCCTGTTTAGTCTGAATAGACACTAGAACGTGCATTCATCATCAGTATATACTCCGTTTTGGGTATGCCTTAGATGCGAATAAGTGTAAACGAGTGCATGCTTATTGTAAGCAAGCATTTCTCCGGCGATCATAGAACACTAAGTGGGCTATGGGTCTATCTTTTTTATTCCAGTTAAAGTTTGTGAAGTCTGAGGAGTGCGTACGACATACGAATCCGAGTAGTCTAACGGGTAAAATACAAAGGTACTGCCATTCAGATGACAATGTACCCTTTTACCGTTGAACTATTGAGATTTGTTCCACAATACGTTCTACATATAAGGTTTCATGATCCCTCAGTTTGATGAATTAATAAAATTCAAAAAATTCAAAATTCAAAATTCATTTATTTCAAGTAGGCCTAATATAAGCACTTTTGAAACGTCAAGTCTGTCTGTTTGTAGTGATTCTACCACCGGTTCGGAAGGCAGATTCTACCGAGAAGAAGCCGGCAAGAAACTCAGCAGTTGCTCTTTTCCAACATCAACAATTTACATTTTGCATTTTAACATTCATTTTTCTATCTTGTGAGAGCTATCAGCTCGGAGCCGGAAGCTTCCAACCTTGTCATTAAAAAATTCATCAATTGTATAGTAACCTCGCTGTAATAAGTGTGTTTTAACAAATTCTTTAAACTTGTGCATTGGCAGGTCCAAAATCACCTTAGGAATCATATTATAAAAGCATATACTCAATCCCACAAATGATCCCTGTACCTTACGCAGACGATATGCAGATGACACTAATTTATGACCATTTCTTGTAAGTCGACTGTTTATGTCCACTTTTTGTTTATAAATACTAATATGTTGTCTTACAAATACTATATTGTTATAAATATATTGTGAAGCTACAGTAAGTATGCCTATTTCTTTAAACTTGTCACGGAGGGATTCGCGTGATTTAAGTTTATATATTGACCGTACAGCTCTTTTCTGCAATATAAATATAGTTTCGATATCAGCTGCTTTACCCCATAACAAGATTCCATAGGACATAACACTATGAAAGTACGCAAAATAAACTAGCCTAGCTATTTCAACGTCAGTAATCTGTCTAATTTTTCTGACTGCGTAGGCAGCCGAGCTTAGTTTACCCGCTAGTGAATCTATATGGGCACCCCACTGTAGCTTATTATCCAAGGTCACGCCCAGAAAAACTGTGGAAGTCTCTATTCTTAGTGATTCACCATTTATCATTATATTTTTATCAATTTTCTTTACATTTGGTAAGATAAATTCGACACACTTTGTTTTTTTTGCATTTAAAAGTAAGTTGTTAACTGTAAACCAGTGCGACACATGCGACATAACACGGTTTACTTCGTCAGAGTTATCTTTACTCCTATCAGTCTTAAAAATTAGAGATGTATCATCTGAAAACAATACAATGTCGCATGTTCCACTGACATGGTACGGTAGATCATTTATATACACTAAAAATAGAAAAGGACCCAAAATCGAGCCTTGTGGGACACCCATTGAGGTATTTGAACCCTGAGACTTTGCATATTTTATGCAAACTCTTTGGGTTCTATTGCTGAGATAAGAGGCAACCAAATTTAGTGCAACGTTTTGGATACCATAGTGGCTTAGCTTAAGAAGCAAGGTTTTATGATCAACACAATCGAAAGCTTTAGATAGATCACAAAAAACACCCATGGCGTTCTGTGAACATTCCCAGGCATCATAAACATGTTTTATAAGTTTAGCGCCTGCGTCCGTTGTGCTACGACCTTTAGTAAAGCCATACTGCTCAGGGTGTAGTAAGTTATTTACATTAAAATGATATAAAAGTTGATTTAATATAATTTTTTCAAATATCTTACTAAGAGCTGGTAAGATTGAGATAGGTCTGTAATTGTTTATATCATTTTTATTACCAGATTTAAATAGAGGAATGAGTTTACTAAGTTTCATTAGGTTCGGGAAAGTACCTAAATCAACACATTCATTGAAAATTATGGCTAAAAGAGGACCAATGACGTCAATAATATGAGATATTACCTTTACCGACACTTTTACCGACCTGTTTTCTTTAATTTTAACAACTTGAAGTTTTTAATGATATCCGATGCATCTATATGTTTGAAATGAAATAAAACTTTGCACTCATTTATGTTGCCTCTTAATAAATTCTGAGCTGCAGTAGGTGAGGAATTTAGTGAATCTGTTAACAAAATAGGAACATTCTGAAAAAAGTTTTCAAAAGTACTTGCAACTTCTGCATCAGTAGTTACCATATTATTATTAATATTTAATTCAAAATTTCCGTCTCGAGATTTAGTTTTCCCAGATTCATTATTAACAATTTTCCAGGTTGTTTGTATTTTGTTTTCAGATTTTACTATCCGATCTTTAATGTATAGCGACTTAGCTTGTCTACAAACATTTTTAAATGTTTTGGAGTAACTTTTTACATATTCAAGGAAAGTTGGAGTCTGATTGTATTGTTTTTCATCATATAGCTCATACAACTTATCCCTGCTTTTGTAAATGCCTATAGTCGCCCAATCACTAAACCTCATTTTTTTATTAAAATCTATGTATTTAATATTAAATACTTTATTATAATATAATAGGTACAGTCCAACTCTACGTACCTATTCACTTTTCTAACAATGACTTAGTGTAAAAGCATAAGGGCTCGTTTAATCGCAATAGGGGATCAAAAATAACCCTTTTCTAACTTCTTATTAAACTATCAAACAATAGGTGTAATTAATGTTTGCTGACGTGGTACACTTTTTGTATAAAAAAGTGAACTAACCAATTTTTAATATCGTCAACCCGCGTTGGATCGACGTAGTGGATCTATGCTGCAAAAGCCCTCTCTCCTATTACAGACGAGGCTTGTGTCCAGCAGTGATACCTATATAAAAAGGTTTAGTCATAACGTAACTATGTTACCTCATTCAAACATGCTAACTAATATGAGATAATTGTAAACTGTAATAAGATGGTAGTTTACAGTGCCATAGTATGTTATTTATGGTTAACATTGTATATATCTTTTTGGAATATTCCGCCGTCTTACAGACCACTTAATCATGTACCTACTTTGACATGGCAGGTGGCACGTATACACTTATAGCGCTAGAGATTGTGGAAGAACTAAAATGAAAGTATTAATAAACAAATTTTAAGATTATCCTACGAGAAAACCGTTTTCGGTGAAATATCCTATTAACTCAGGTGCGTATTTGTTTTCAGGCGTGTTACGATGTCTCAAATGTTAAGAATTATAAATCACATTGCAATGTTATATACCACACAACAGTGGCGTGCATAGATGGCATGCACAGGGTATGCAGATGATAAAAAATAAAGAAAATCCCCAGTACGAGTTAAATAAACTTAAGGGTAGGCTTTTTATAATTCTTACAATGCCTAACCTTAAGTTTTTTATAACTAGTACTGGAGATTTTTTTTATTTTATATCATCTGCATAACCTGTGCATATTTTCTATGCACGCCACTGCCACACAATATAATGTTATTAATGTGAGATGTTTGTTAGGAGTTCCTAACAAACATCTCACAATACCTGAAGAAAAAAAAGCCACACGTATAAACCATTTCCTTGAATATTACATACATTTTTATAATGCGAAAATGTTTTAGAGCGACGAGAAAAAACAAACGAACATAAACTAGTAACTAGGAAACGTAAAAAGTTTAGTCAACATAAACTTCTACGACGTTGACAAAGCAGAGTTTTGATAACCGCGGGATCAGTATACAAAATGTCACCACGATGATATCACGCACTCAGCTTGTGGCTCTAAATGTGGAAACAAAAGCACGGGATTGTATCCTTTGACAAATAGTCCCTTTAGTAAGAAAGGAACGATGCCCAAATATTGGGTGAACAACCTCTTAATGCTTAGAGGAGACATTTTATTTTTAACCGGCGGCGTATCTATGTTTGTTCCTTAATATATTTCAAGCATTTCATACATTTATAAGTACTAATTTAATTTACTAATAAATATTTACTTCTTAAAATCTTCGCTTTCCTGTAATAGTTTTACCGCGACTTTAAGCGACTTTGTAATCTCAATATTAAGCTATACTTTATTTTAAACGGTTTATTTAATTATATATAAAATATTCTTGTCCAATGATATTGCTTCATTACTTCAGATCGATTTACCTAAAAAAAGATATGTGAGTGGTTCGGAGCGTAGGTACCTTGTGCCGTTTTCTAAGCGCGCAACGCAAAAGGTTTTAACTTTTTATGTGACTACTCGAGTGCCGTGACTTAAAAGTAAAGTATCAGGAAGTTGGTTAAGATACCTATAAACAATTCATGATAATTTAAAGTTCTACAACCCTCTATAATCTTTCGTCAGTCATTAAATTTCGTGTAAATTGGAGACAGAAGACAGAACTCTTCAGCAGAAGCAGCAGCTCAACCATACTTAAAAATAGTGTAGCCAAATTTAAATATCACTTTAAACGGGGAAGGAAAACATCGTGAGGAAATCTGCGAACTTGAAAGTTCTCTATAATGGCGTTCTCTCTATATTCTTCATCGGCGTGTGAAGTCTACCAATCCGCAATTGGCCAGCGTGGTAGACTACGGCCTAAACCCTTCTCAGAGGTGACTCGTGCCCACTAGTGGGCACGGAATTGGGTTTATGATGATGAACCCTCTCTAAATAATAAGAAGCCGTTGTTCGGAAAGTGTAGTGACATCATAGTAGGTTTAATATATAATTTACAGAAGGGGCGTGCCCCTTCGCATCAAATGTCATGAAGAAAACATAATATCTCTATAAATATACATTCGAGATGTACTCTTCGATATGCTTATGCGCCCCTGAGAGTTGCATAATAATGCACGTTTACGTTTGTATGTACATACATAAAAGACGCAGGCGCATTACGCACACATGGACACCTAACACACGTGTATGATCACATGCACATGAGATAAGAGTTCGGTCGCTGACCCTGGGGAAATGGCGCCTGAAACCGTTCTATGAAAACAATCGCTGAAAGCAGCCAGCTAGGAAATACGTGTAAGCGGTTCAATATATTATTTTTTTATTATAAATAATAGCAAGAAGAAAAATTTAATTGCATATGCAAGATAACCATAAATAAATCGTGATGGATTTAAAGCTCTGCTAAAAATATTAAAAAAAAAATTATGCTTTAGATACACATATACTGCAGTCCGTTCCTCTCCTAATAATAAGTTGGCAACTTTTGAACTTTCCATATAGATGAAAGTAGGTACTTTCTATAACTAATACAAAATACAATTAGCTATAATGAAAAGTAACATCGTAAACAATAGTTCTGAGGTATTGTTAAGAGCGAACTCTTGGCGGAACGGCTGTGATCTTGAATGGAGTGAAAGTGCCTGCAGATATTTCCTGACACGTGGAAAGTGAACGTCGCATGCGGCTAGCCCTGCCTAGGCAATAGATAGTATCTTGTTCAATAGAAACCCAAGAAAGTCGAGTTCAGTGACCCCGAAAAGGTAGCAACTGTTACAAAAAATAAAATACATGTAATTTCATTCTAATTTAAGTGCTAGTCAAATTGAGACGTCGCTTTTTATTATGGCATTGTGTTTTCGGAAAATTACATGGACACATAAGATATTTGTTACTTCATTATGTAAACCGTTCGCTATAAGTTTTAGAATTTAATTTGACATATACTTTAATATTTAGTTATTTATCTTGTGTGAGAATTAGTTAGTTTGTAAATGCTCGAGGGGTTAGTTCAGTAGAGCAGATAGTTGTATAGTTTTACCAAACATTTATGACCAGCGCACACCGGACAGCAGAGCAGAACTCTTTTTGCCTTGGGTTGATATCCAAACATCGAATTAATTCTATATCACTTAACAACTCGTTAGGTATGAACTAATGTTGTGTAAATTAAAATGCTCTGCCTTGTTGTCCGCGGTGTGCGCTGGCCATAATGAAATTCTTCGTATACAGATTTTTAGTATTTAAAAGCAAACTGAAACTATCCCATACTCTTAGACTGCAACCGGAAAGTAAAAATATATCCTAAGACTAAATTCTGATGGGCAAACTGGGACTACGTAATAATATTAGCATTATTATATATACATACAGTCTTGGTGGGAAGTGAGGATCACTTACATTATATATAGCAACATTACTGCATATATATATATATATATATATATATATAATTTTTTTTTATTATTAACGATAGGCCAGCTAATGAGGACAATCATGAAAGCAATGATGAGGTCTAGGTTGAAGGACGCTTGCCTAGAAGGTACTCAAGTTGTCTTGGTGGGTAGGAGGAGGAAGTAAATAAGGATTTGGGATATGGGTTTAATATAACTTTCCCCTAACAGGTTAGCCCGTTACCATCTTCAATAGAGAATTATTTTGCTATTCGTTTGAAGTCATGTAGCTATTATGATAGGCAGTAGGCAAATAGGCGGTATAGCGGTATATAAAGTGGTGATAGCGCAGTGGGTGGGACTTCTCTTCACTTTCGGGGAGGCGAGTTCGAATTCCAGCACCTCTAACTTTTCTAAGTTATGTGTGTTTTAATCAATTAAAATATCAATTGCTTCTGCGCTGAAGATAAACATCGTGAGGAAACCTGCATACCTGAAGGTTCTACGTAACGTTCTCAAAGGTGTGGGAAGTCCACAAATGCGCACTGGGCCAGCGTGGTGGGTCACGGCCTTAACCCCTCTTATTGTGGGAGGGCACCCGTGCACTGTAGTGGGCCGGTAATGGGTTGATATGATGATGATGATGATGATGAGGCATATAGGCAATTGTTAAAGGAATAATTTATTTTGTTTTGCAGTCTAACAAACTATTATAAAACTAGC